>NW_028261385.1:135894610-135979610 GCF_051295495.1 Thamnophis sirtalis | reverse complement strand
AACAGTCCTAGTATCCAATGATAAGTGTAAAGAATAAAAGTCTACCTTATTTAAATGCTGCTTTATTGTAGAATTGTCTCGCTCTAGAACACTTCTCATTTCCTGGCTTGCCAGGTACATGATGTTTGCTGCAGAAATAAGAAACATAGGCACACACATCAGAAAACAGACTTATACAGAAAGCTACATTCTTCAAATTTTGACAGTTTTAGGGATTACTCTCCATGTTTTCAAAAATGTCTCCCAGTTTGTAGTCAATCCGTTGCTTGTTATCTATCTATCTATCTATCTATCTATCTATCTATCTATCTATCTATCTATCATCTATCTATCTATCTATCTATCTATCTATCTATCTATCTATCTATCTATCTATCTATCTATCTATCATCTATCGTGGTGCAGTCATTAGAATGCAGTATTGTAGGCTAGTTCTGCTGACTGCCAGGAGTTCGATTCTCACCAGCTCAAGGTTCACTCAGCCTTCCAAGGTCAGTAAAATGAGGACCCAGATTGTTGGGGGCAATATGCTCATTCTGCAAATTGCTTAGAGAGGGCTGTAAAAGCACTGAAGCGGTATATAAATCTAAGCGCTATTGCCGTCCATCCATCTATCTATCTATCATTCAATTTATATAGCCACCCATCTATCAGAAGGAACTTTGAATGGTAAACAAAATAAGAACACAGTACAATAAAATTACCATTTAAAACTGTAAACAGAAAGTATGAGACATGAAAGGACCCAATGATTAGGTCGACTAGTTTGAATTTTACTCCTGTTTTCTTTAAAACATTTAATTTTTTAAAAAACATTTAATGTTGTCTTTTTAAATTAAAAAATGAACTATTTTGATAAATAGACATGTAATTCTTAATTAGAACATTTATGAAAAAGAGTTAATTACACAAAAATATATGAATTTGCATAGAAGACTTCTAATGAATGCTTCCCCTGAGTAGCCTTTTGCTTGAAAGAAATAATGAGTGGAAGATTGTAAAGCAGAGCCATGGATTTCTCTCCAGAGGCAGAGAAAAAGGAAATAACAATTGGACTGCTCCTTACCAGTGACCTCAAATATTAAATGGGGCAAATTCCTGTAGCAGTTTAAGGAAGTGGAAGCAAATGGCATTGAGGTAGAAGAGAGGGCAGAGTTGGATGTCAAAATACTTGGTAACTTTCCATCTGACTTGATATCAGCTCATTTTAAAATTCTAGATTCAGGGTTTAAAGCCAAATTGTTTGACAATTCACCATACAACCAAGTATTTGGAATGATCCAAGCTATTCTCCAAAGCACCTGAGGGTTGGACAAGAAGCAATGGGTGGAAACTAATCAAGGAGAGAAGCAACCTAGAACTAAGGAGAAATTTCCTGACAGTTAGAACAATTAATAAGTGGAACAACTTGCCTTCAGAAGTTGTGGGTGATCCAGCACTGGAGGTTTTTAAGAAGAAATTGGACAACTATTTTTCTGAAATGGTATAGCGTTTCCTGCCTGAGCAGTGGGTTGGACTAGAAAACCTCCAAGGTCCCTTCCAACTCTGTTATTCTATTCTATCCCATTTATCCCTATCATTTGGCTCACACAGATTAGATTCCAATGGCTCTTGCTCCATAGTAAATTTGTATGGGATTAGTACATATGTATATAGTGAACATGAATATTCAGGAGTGAGACACAATTGCCTAGAGTTACCAATCCTTCCCAGAACTGTGAAGGAACTGTGAGAATTCAAAAACTTCAGAGGGCAAAGTTGATGATTTTCTGCAGTATACTTCTTTTATTCTACCCCAGGAGTTTGTTCCAAAGGAAGGTTGGTAGAAATGCAAAGAAGCTTTGGATCCAGGGGTCTAATGTTAATGGTAAATTTCTAGCCCTCAAACTTTCTACCAAAGGAATCAGGCCTCCATAGTGATTATGTTATGCCATCAACATAGTCCTTCATCAATGGAACAGTTCTTCCATTCTAATTATGTATAGATCACATTTGTAACCTGCTTTCTATCAATAAATCTAGCTTATGGTATGTAGCTAACAATACAAAATAAAACATTCTCTTCAAACTACAAAGCACAGTATAAAACCCATAATTGTGGACAATATTAAAATCACAGCAAAGGAACCTTTGAACAATTAAAATCTAAAAACTGTACATAAAACAAAGGACCCTAGAGAATAAAGGCAAAAGTCCCACAGTTTTAAGACTATTTTCCTTAGTGTAATAAAGCATACTACTTCATTCTGAAAGCTGCACAGCCTGAAAGTTATAGCCTGTACTGTTTCACAAAAGAATTCGAAGCAACTTAGAACACAAATCTTTCATTTAGAGCAGTGCTTCCCAATCTTGGCAACTTTAAGTTGTGTAGTCAGCTGGGGAATTCTGGGAGTTGGAAGTCCACACCTCTTAAAGCTGTAAAGTTGAGAACTCTGCTTTATAGGCATAACCAAAATCCCTCCAGTGCCAGCAACGCTAGCAACTCCAACCGATCCAGCTAACACCCACCACAAAACATACCAAATGCAGGAGAAAGTCCTGAGACAATCTTGCATACAATTGTAGCTGTCTGAAAAACACAATGACCTGAATTAATGTTACGAGGATCAGGATCTTCTGTAACATCAATATTGTTATTTAATATTATTAGCTGGACATAAAAGAAACACGAACCCTAGGCAATTTGCCCTGGAATTTTAAAAGGAGATTGTTATTGTTCTGGACTAGAAATCAGAAGGTATTACTTTATTCCTAGGTTAGCTCTAAATGCACTTAGGTGTAGAGAAAGTTGCATTCTATAATCCTATGAATGACCCCTCTTTTTGGTGTGGAGGGTGAGGTGGTGCCTCCCTCCCCTTTCTCCTTTTCCCCATCAAGGATGATTAAGCATTGGTGTCCTTTTAGTCATGTCCCTTTGCTAAACAGAGGCTGCTAACTGTGCCCAAAACACACTTGATTTATTTATGACGGTGCAGCCCCGAAGGAACTCAGAACCAAGGACCAAGAAAAGAAAAGAGGGCTTTATATCACGGGTAGCTCTTTAACCTAACATGTCACAACCAGTGCTTAACATTTTCACCAGCTAAATTAATAGTACCCCCTTCACAGAGCTTAATGATCAAAATCAATCACGCTTCTTTCAGTCTTTAGAAGTATTTGACATTGGATTCAATCAGCCACCAATTGCCAGACAGAAATACCTGTGCATAACAGCACTGAAGTTCAAAACCATTGTTATTCGATCCGTCTTACGGCGAGGAAACAAAACGACACAGGACTAAACAAAAGACGAACTGTGCTTTGAAGCAATAATCTGCAACAGTCTCAGTGCCATTGGGTTTTGCTTAATGAACTCCCTCCCATCTCAAGCAACATTTGGAGAAAATCAAGGAGCAGTAAAATGCTTTATTTTTTACTTTCTTTAACATGCCTCTACAATAAGGGATGGAACCTCTGACTATTAAGACGTCACTGAACTACAGATCACTTCATTGCTCGCTATTGGAAATCCTGGTGGGAGTTGTAGTTTAACAAGATACGGCAGACACATGTTCCCCAGCCCCGCTTAGAAGCAAATGCATTAATGGAATGGTTTTTCTGTCTTTCTTCAACTCACATTATTGTTCATAAGGCAAACAA
Organism: Thamnophis sirtalis; assembly: GCF_051295495.1. Classification (NCBI taxonomy): domain Eukaryota; kingdom Metazoa; phylum Chordata; class Lepidosauria; order Squamata; family Natricidae; genus Thamnophis; species Thamnophis sirtalis. The sequence goes on along the minus strand of NW_028261385.1, from coordinate 135,975,971 downwards.
AGCATCTATTATATGTCAATTCATTTCCTCAAGGATTGCAACCTATGAAAGAAAAGTTAAAGTTTGCCAACAGATATTTTTCTGTATGCATACATTGGTGCAAACATTTCCTTTCCTCTGGGAAAAATGATATAAACCTCATTCCATTTGCAGCAAGATTCATCCATCAGTTTAATCTATAATCTGAACCATCTTGCACAGTCCACTGTTATCTTGGATACAGTGAGTGCAAGTTATCCCTGGAAGCTCTTAAGTTTTTGTTTTATTACTGCAAACTCTAAATGCCAACTGGTTGATGGTTTGGAGTATATATATATATGTTAGCATATAAATTTCACTTTAAAAAGTGCATTAGAAGTCTAATGGTCATAATGTGCTTGCGGCCATGTACACTGGAAGTTAGAAACCTCTTGAGTTAACTAAAAACAAATAAACAAATGTTGCCAAACTAATTTAGGAATATAGGAAAGCCCAGGGAAACAGCCTTGACCAGTTTAATAAAAAGATGGATATAAACTGAATTAGGGAATTAAAAATAAAATACGTTTAACACTACTTTCCACATTAACTTTTGCTCCGCACAAAGCATCACAAGGTTGAAGGCAGAACTGTAAATGAAGGGGAAAAAAACCATAACCAGTTGTTAAATAAGCAACTAGAACCTCCTGTGACAAAACATTAAGTATGTTATTTATTTAGAAATTTAATATGATCACATGACAATGTGAAGGACACAAATGATTAAAAACCAAACATTAATAGAACAATCAGATGATAATAATCCATACAATCAAGGTTCAGGATCAAGTTTGCCAAAACTCCAACAATAAAGGAGAGATTGTAACATAGATACAATTTGAGGCCACAGGAATAGAAATCAGTAACCTGCAGTTTGTATGCATGTATATGCACGCATGCATGTATGTATGTATACACACAACTTGAGAGTATGACTTTGTGTATTAATTCTGTATAAAAATAATTACATACAACTAAGCGTCTTTTTCAACTAAGAGGATTACGAAGGTAGCTGCATCTACCGTAGTTTCTTTTCTAATTTAACTCAGAGACTTGCAGTTTGTATCTTAATTATCAAAATGTTCTGAAAAACTCTGGGATTCTACAAGAAATTTCTGAAAGACTATGGTTGATCCATGAGGCCAAAGCAGATGAACAGGGAAAATATATTTGGGAAATAGCCTTTGTATCATTGTTCTGTCCAGATGATTTTTGTTAAGTTATTGTAAACCACTTGTTATGATGTGGAAGAACAGATAAAAGTGGTGGATTCAATAAAAGCAAATTAAATTATGGTCGTAATATAACTGAGTTTCCCAGGAGAAAAAATGTCCCGGCTACCCTGAGGAAAGTATTATGTATACAGCAATGAAAAAAAAAAAAAGCAGACTTCTCAAAACTGAAGGCAAAAGGGGGAAAAATGCCCTTCTCTTACCCTTTTCTGCCTTCTTTTGAAGTGGTGAAAGATGTAAAAGCTAGAAGCAGGAAGAAGGTAGATTCATTTGGGCACCATTAACAAATGTTCAGGTGAAAAGGTTCCCCTCAAACATATGTGCTAGTCATTCCTGACTCTAAGGGGTAGTACTCATCTTCATTTCAAAGCTGAAGAGCCAGCACTGGCTGAAGATGTCTCTGTGGTCATGTGGCCAGAATGACTAAATGCCAAAGATGCACAGAATGCTGTTACCTTCCCACCAAAGGTGGTTCCTATTTTTCTACTTGCATTTTACATGCTTTCAAACTGCTAGGTTGGCAGAAGCTGGGAGAAGTAGCAGGAGTTCACTCTGCTATGTGGTGCTAGGGATTCGAACCACCAAACTGCCGATCTTTCTGATCGACAATGTGTCTTAGCCACTGAGTCACCGCATCCCATTCATTATTAGCTTCAGATAAATTAACATGAGGAACTGAGGTGAGGGCTCACATCACTAGGAACTGGAATAGAAGGTAGCTTCAATAAGGTTACATAATTCGGCTAACATGGCATGAGATTGCTTGAACAGAAGTTAGTTGGTCATAACTACCTCATGACACAACTATACTTTCAATGTATGGTTTGGCTGAATATGAACCAACTGGGTTATTTGCTTTCCAGGCAACTTTCTTTTTCTTGTGGCAAGCTGTTGCTTGAGTGGTATCATTGGGTCTGTACAAGGTAGTACATAAACAGCTCTGACTTTGAAGCTACAGCTGGAAGAAATTGAATGTGGAAATGCTTTATAACACTGAAGAGAGGGGGAAACTGTATATGCTTTCTGCATTCAGAAAACTAGTACGTAGGAAGGCTAGAATCCTTTCTGCCAATCTTTCCCCATCCCAAATAGGGCTTTCCCATACCTCTACCTCTAAAAGATGCCATGGGAAACAATGAATATCTGTTGATTATCTCACCAGCCAGGTTGCTAGCTTTTTCAAAGCAGTAATAATGCTACAGTCTCAATGGATAGGTCAGATTATGTAATGGTCTATGGGAATGACTTTGGGAGAGAGGAGGAAGAGCTGCAGTCTAAACAACCCTCACACAAAGATATCTCAGTCCACAGGGTTGTGAGAAGCATCTCAGAAGGTACCATCCAGGTCCTTTGGCCTTTTAAGAGTTTATTGTTTACCAAAGACACAGTGCCTTATTGTAGCTTGATGACTTGAGACAAGATGGGGATTCCTTTCTTTTTCATTAATTTCTTATTAAATAGTAGCACATTTTAACCTACTTTTATTACAGCAAAAACAGCAATGATGGTGAATTGGGTCTTATTGAAATATTTCTTATTCTGATGTTTCCGCATTCTGGATAAGATGCTTATTCTACTTTAACACTGACTTGTAGGGTGACCCTTAAAGCTAATTTGAGTGAATAAATTCTAACATCCTTCCTGAAGTAGTCATTAGAAGGATAACTCACTCTTGGAGTGATTGATCCCAGGTATGGGGCAGTCCATTGATGTTATTAACAAGTAGGTATTCAATAGGTCTTTAAAATGCAGAAAAGGAAGGGTAAATGAATGCATGCTTCTTTCAGGATTAACATTTTGTTGGTGAGTCAGTCTATCATTCCTTAGAGATTTACTAAGGAGGAGCTCAGGAGCAGAACTTTGAAAACAGAAGCCTATTAATTCAGGCTTCACTTGTTGATTACAGAGGTGTTACACTATCAAAAGGATCACTTTTACAATGTTATCGTTGTGGTGGCAAAGAAATAATCTGATGACACATCAGTGGTCCAATACTCTTAATACTACTCTTCTCGAATCAACAGCTTCATTGCTAGATGAGGGCAGGTTAATCCTATCTACTGCAACTTGTTTGGCAGTATGTTTTCTTTTAAAGTCAATTTATTTTCAGTATCTCCTTCTCACCTTTTTCCTTTCCATCTCTTAATGTACACTGGGTGAGTCACTCCAAGTGAGTTCTCCTACAAATGACCACCTCAGGAAGGATGTTAAGAAACTCCCAAACTAGGCTTCGTGTTTTTTGGAAGTTATGAGCAGTTTCACTATCAAAGCATTCAGGTTTCATGAGTAATATTTATGATGGAAATAAAACTGACAGCTTTTAAGTTGTTTTTTGTTTTTTTTTAAAAAAACAACATAATTATGGAAGCCAAACTGAAAAAAGAACTGCTTTCCTTGTCTCACCCAGAGCATCTGAGGAGAAATCAGAGTTCTTAGGAGCAATAAAGCAACTTGCTAAATTCCTACCCACTCACCTTTTCTTTCCTTGGAAAGAAGGTAAGTTATAAATGGGGGTCACTCTGAAAAGGACTAGGTCTGTCAACATAATAAATCCTTTAAAAGCCATTTGTTTCTTTTCACTAAATTAGCATGAGCATCCCATCCTTAAATAGGGGAAACTTCAGCTCATTTTCAAAAAGAGGAACAAAGTAGATACAGAGTACAAACCACAATTAAGGACTGTCTTAGGAAGGTAAGTCCTCAGACAACATTAAGCAAACATTTTAGTCAGGCATCACACAGGAAAACAAATAGTAGCAGAGGAAATGTGAAAGTCATTATTCTTTGATTTACCTTCCTGAAAGGCAGGTGATAAAATATGTTTCCAGGGCTAAGGAAATATACTTTGAAAATATGTATTATGGAATATAATTTCTTACCTCAATGACAAATGGGCATTTAACAAACTTTGCATGGGCCTAACCACAGGGACTCTACCAAAAGAGGCTAACTTTGTTTTCATTTAGGCAATAACGTATAGACCCTGGATACAAGCCTTGGGGAAGATGACTATGTATGCTTATATATTTTCTCTCAAAGTTTAGGTGTGGCTTGGAAGACAGATTAAATAGACGGTGCTGCAGTATTTTAAACCTGTGCACATTAACAACAGAATATTTACATGGAAAACGGATAGTATGATAAAATAACAGAGACACTTCTGTATCTCCCTCTACTGTTGTGATGAAGGTGAGATGATTATGATGACGATGATGAAGAGGAAGCAATAAGCACCTCCTCAGTGTATTTTTCATTCCAATACGAATATGTATTTGTGCAACAACTTGCATGCCCCATGTTTGGAAAAATAAATAAATTAGAGCTTACATATTTGTGTAGGATTAGTTGTCATGGCATCATGAGAGATGCCAGAGTCAATTACAGGAAATTCTCACTTAACAACCTTGCATGTCCAGATGAGATAGGCAGATAGGGGCAACTGAAGCAAACACTATGGCTATAAATGCGGGAAGTTACAATTTTGATTGTATAACTGAGGGTGCATTGCAACGGCTGTAACTTCAAGGTTTAGTTGTAACTAGCACTTGTTCAGTGCCACTGTAACTTGGAATGGTCATTGAACGAGGATTACTGGTAATACGTTATATTATTTTGCTTGCAGCGAGATGCAGACTGTAATTGGTTTTAAAACCATGAAAATGGAATGAATCTTGTAAAGCACTTGTAATTCAGGAAGAGATAAGGAAATGAAAATGCCACTAATCTGTGATTCTTAATATAGAATCATCAGAGTATTGTATGGCTGATAGAAATCAGCAGAAGGTATTTCAAATTAGATAAATTGAGTTAAGGATCAGGTTATTTGCATTTCATAATACGAAATGTTTAATTAACTCTGGCTCAATGGTCCCGTTTATCTCTGTGATGCTCTAATGTCTCCCAAATTATTTATCAATGTTTTCATAAAAATAAGCTTCTTTGATATGCAGAAAGTTAACAGAAAGTTAAGATGATGCATGCCAGATCCATACATAAATCCCTCAGAGGAATCTATTGGATTATGACTAATACTAACAGAAAAATCACTGTACAATTTTGCAAGGAGAGTTGAATTAATATGTTTATGAAAGAACAGACAGACAGATTTCAAATTGTAAATTAAAAGAAAACACTTCTATTATCAATTTAACTAATCAATAATGGTAGCAATAATAATGCCATTGTAGGATTATGCTTTTTACTTTATCTTTTAAAATATGATCAGAAATTGTAAGTCAACTTAAAAATAGTAAGTTAACTGATTAATTAAATCTTGCCTGGGTGCTGACTCTAGCGAAAACTACAATTAGACATATTTTATACCCAGGATTCTTTCATTCTAGCCAGCATCTGAAATAAAATAATCGCAATTCATATCATTCAAACAGCATATAAATATGGGCTTATGTATCTACATAAGATTGATGAATCATCACTCGAATTCAACTGCCTTACCACATCTTCACTGCATATTTTAATGCAGATTTGCCCATCATGCAAGGCCAAATTATATTTGGATTGACCTGATTCCGTGAAGTATATCACTGATTAATGGGGCTTAATAGAGTTGAGCCTGTACTTCAAGGTTTTTTAACTTATTTCTCGAGTTTGCTTGGCAGATGCTATTCCAACTCAGTGCTTCTATTGGTCAAACTAGAAGAGAGGAAAAGCTTTAATTTATGTACTGCAAATAAAGTAATAATTTATGTGCATATATACGAAAAGGGGTTTCCCCCTCTTCTCCAATTATTTTAATGATTGTGATGACTTCTACATATTTCTTCTTTCTATTTCATATATAATTTTCAATCTTTGTGGTCCTTTTTTAAAATAAGTTTTCTATAGCTAGTTAACTCACTTGTGCTCAGCCATGAAAAGCTTTTGTGAAAAACACAGTCGGGGCATTTATCACTCAATCTTTTTAGAAATCTTTTGATCCAGGGGACTTAAAATACCACAAGTATAGGTAGTCTTTGCTTAGCAATCTCAGTTGGGGCCAACAATCCCATCCCTAAATTATGTAGTTACTAAGTGAAACATCACATGACCGCAACAGGCTTATGACATCACTTCCGCTATAGTCATTAAATGAATCGTCATGGGCAGTTAAGTGAGACATCACGTGGCAGTGACTTGCAATTTTACTGCCAACGTCTCTACTGATTCTGCTCGTCAGAATCCAGTAGAGAAGTGTTCAAATGACAATCATGTGACCGTGGAGTGTTGCCATGCTCGTGAGAACTGGTTGTACAGTTACTTTCTCAATGCTGCCATAACTTTAAAAGGTTGTTAAACAGGGCAGTTGGCCTACCTGAAATCTGTATTGTTACACAGTTCAATGCAGTTATTGTAACTCCTTCCATTCTTCTAATATTAAGTATAATTTAGCTCAAAGCTATGCAACTACATCATGGAGAAAAATCTATCCAGTTGGTCACCAAGAATCAACAATGACATGAGGGCACGTTATCAATCCAAAAAATGTAATTACAAGTCCTGACCCCTGCCTAAATACAGGACACTTGTTTATTTATTTATTTTCGATAGCCATCCATCAGAAATGGTTCTGGAAGGCTAACAAATGTAAAATTAATAAAAACAGTTACAATTTGGTACAAAAATAAGGCAGCTAAGAAAAACTTATCATAGATGTCAATATAGGCAGGAAATGGGACTCTTCACACACTCGGGGGTGGGGGGGTGGGAACCCAGGCACAAAACTTACCTTGGTGTCAGGAACAATTTTCTATGTGCAATTTTCCTGCTCCAACCACGTATTCCATATAATGAATCAAAGGAATTTGATCAACTTTTGTATAACTCCTTTAAATCATGACAAACATGTTGGTTGCATTCAACTTTTCTAACCTCCCTAGTTTACTTATACATTGATTCTCAGGCTCACTCATGGAAGTGAAAAGGGCAAGAGGAGAAGGGAGGGGAGAGGAGGAGGAGAGGAGAAAGAAAAGGAAAATATAAAGGTCTTAGTTTCTCCTTCCTGCTCATTATCCACTGTTCAGCCTTCTGATTGCCAACTATTAAATAGGGTTTGTACCCAGTTGTGCTCATTTTGATATAAAATGGGAAGAAAAGTTTTCCATTTCACTTTTAATAACAATTTCAAACACTGTTTTCCCAAGATAAGGACTTTTTTAAAAAAAATCTCTTCCATCGCTGCCGAATATTGTAAAATAAACCATCTTTAGTACTCTTCTGGTCAGTAAACAGATTTAAAACAAAAACAAAAAACCCCAAGGAAATTCCTCCAGAGAAGCCACAGATTTAAGATTGCAAGGAAGGACTGCATGTAAGGAGGGGGCTCGGGGGCTCACTGTGCTTATCTGTATCTTTGCTGTCATCCAGACGTTGACCTTTGACCCAGAAGCCTGCCTCTCTCAAAAAGGCTTGCAGTGTTTGCCCATTATGTAATGTCTGTACTTTTGTGGAAATTTTACAGAAACAAACGGAGGAAGTTTGCCAGTCAAGCTAGTGGATAATAAATCCTGTGCGCTATAGATACAGACCCGTCTGCCCTCACCTTAAATCAGCTACTTACATGCTCAATGGAAAATATTTTTCAGGCAGTAAGTTGTTAAAAGTCAAAAAAAAAAACAAAGCCCCCTCCCCATTGCATTCATAATATAAGCTATAAAGAAAGCATTTTTCACTCCCTTTTTCTTTTGGTTAATATAATGGTTTTTGCTCGGATGGTGGTTAAACATCTTTATTTTTCAAAAGGGGGGAACCTTTAGGTATTAATAAAATGTAACAAAATGGGTGAAAGTGTAAAATTATTCTGAGGAAGCTACCTATTTCGTCTTCTTGTGTTTCCTTTTCATTTATCTAACTAGCTACCTTGTGAGGACCTCAATGGTTGTGCTGTTACTGTTAAGAACAGCGTATATCAGGGGTGTCAAACTTGGTTTCACTGAGGGCTGCATCAGGGTTGTATTTGACTTTGGGGGCCAGGTGGGCGTGACCAGCTCGATGTCACTCATGTCAGCGCAGTGGTGGGATTCAAATAATTTAACAACCGGTCCTCTGCCCTAATGACCAGCTGTGTAGGTGTGGCTTGGTGGTCTTGTGACTGGGTGGGCGTGGCCAACTCAATGTCACTCAGGTCGATGGGCGCTTCGCCTTAGCTGTTACAATGTAATAAGGGTTAACCGAAGAGGCAGTTTATGTAAGCAGGGCAATAAAGATTAGGCTAGAAACAACACTAGAATGTTTCCTTCCTGCCTTCCTTACAAGATTAGCCCTGTAAAGTGGGGAAAAAACAAAAGGAGATTTCTTCCAACAACCGGTTCTCCAAACTGCTTAGAAAGTTACCAACCGGTTTTCCCGAATAGGTGCAAACTGGCTGAATCCCACCACTGTGTCAGCGGCACCTTTAGTGGCCCAAGCGCTGCCAGTGAAAAAGGGCTCCTGAGTCCAGTTTTCAGCAGTGACAGCCTCCTGCAACGCTCTGGCAGCAAAAACGGAGCTCCATTTTGTTGTTTACAGGGCAGCCGCGCGAGCCAGATCTAAGCATCCCACAGGCCGGATCCGGCCCCCGGGCGTTGAGTTCTACACCTCTGGGATATGTCATTGTAAGATCCTGATATCTGCTGAGATAATTTTCCATTTCAATTGGGTAGATCTTTGGCAGTATCTTAGCAATAGGGGAATCATATCCCTGGGAAGAGGTGTGGGCCAAAATAAGCAGGAGGGATGCCCACTAGGTTATCACTAGGCCAGTTTAGTCTAGTGGTTAAAGCACCAGCCTAGAAGTCAGGAGACTGAGCGTTCCCCATCTTAGGCATGAAAATAGCCTAGTGACATTGCACCAGTCCCTCTCTCTTTCAGCCCCACCTCACAAGGGTGGTTTTGGTGGGGAAAATAAAAGGAGGAAGTGGAAGATGAGATATGTTCGCCATCTTGAATTATTTCTAAAAATAATAAAGGTGGGATAAAAATCAAATCAAATAAAAATAAACGGGATAGGTCTGTGGCAGGCCTATGGTATTTTCCATTTTTATCCTGGGATGGAGGTAATTCAAAGAGGTTTTTCTTCTGCTTTTACCCATATTAAATCTATTTTAGGGTGATGCTCTTTTTAAATGATTTTTGTGCTTCCAAATAGTGGTAAGATACAATTTTTTCAGCAAATTATGGTTGGAGGAAAGCTGGTTATCTATCCCAGAACTATACTTAATACATTACAGGAAGCATAGCAGAAAGGACCTGAGTTTGCAAATCTTTTATGCATAAGAAATATCATGCAGAAAAGAATTAACGTATTTGAAAGTGAAAATTAGAGCTACAGTAAGAAAAATGATATTTTTCTTTTCCCTTTTGTTTATACATCAAAATACTGGTCTTTGAAGAGTGGTAAAAGTATTATTGTTGTTGTTGTTGTTGTTGTTGAAGTTCTTAATAGGCAAAAAACAAAACTAAGACTACGTAAGTCAGATGTTTAAGAATTAGCTTTTATAAAGAAAGATGCTTTATCGCTGCTTTCTACGTCTAAGAGTCATGATAGCGCAGTGGTTAGAAGGCAGAATTGCAGGCAGAATCTGCTGACTGCCAGGAGTTCAATCCTGACCGACTCAAGGTTGACTCATCCTTTCATCCTTTTTCAGATTGGTAAAATGAGGACCCAGATTGTTGGGGGCAATATGCTGACTCTGTAAATCACTTAAGAGAGGGCTGTAAAGCAACGTGAAACGATATATAAGTCTAAATAACTCTAACATCCTCATGTCTTGTTATACTCTTGATTCTTTCCCACAGTAAATGTAATATTTGAATAAAGAAATTTACTAGGCAAAAAAAAAAATCATAAGAAAATTCTACTGGTAAGAAGCTATGTTGTTACTGAGACAGTTTACTTTTTAGTATTTAGCTGATTTTTTAATTAATATTTAGTCCTCTATTTATAAGTCCACACCATACCATTTTCAGGACTTTTAGCTAAATACTGAATGGTATATCGGTGACCACCATGCTTTCTTTCCTGATTGCTGAAACTTCCTATGTACTTTGAAGCTTATGTTTTATTCTGCTGAAATTCTCCCATTAACAACAACATAACCAAGACTTTGCTTGAGGCCACACTTCTTCTAAATGGTGTTTTACTTTTTGAGTTTGATGGAAGGCGGGCTGGGCACTTAGTCTTGTTATAATTAGGTTTTCTAAATCTCATTTCCTTTTTAGAGGAGAGAAAACATATTGTTGTGAGTAAGGTCCGGACGTGGTAACGAATCCCTGGCAGGTTAGCTTGTGCTAGGGAACACATCATTTTAAAGGAAACGTTTACCTTCTCTTCTCATCATGGATTTTATTGCAATTACAGCAATGAGACAGAAACTATTGCCAAAGGTAACACATACACACTCACACAGACACACACATACACTTTTAATGAGTTAGTTAATACAAACCTCCTGGAGAGGAGGAATAAATTCATTTGCTGAACATTTCTGAACCATACCTAATGGGTTATTGAAGGGCAAATGGATATAATGTTTGTTCCAATTATATTTCACTGCACACTCACAGATTGGCAAAGCCAAGTTAAAATAGCCACGATTGCTGACCAAGATATTGTCAGTTACTGCTAATCTGAAGCAGATGGTACAGGACATGCCACTTCCTAGATTACTTACCTATACAGGAAGCCTAGGAGTTTGTTACTATATAAAACCCCTTTACTCTCACAGCCTTAATGTTTGTGGGCATTTCCTTTCAACTCACCCAACCACAATGATTCATTTCCAAGGAAGGCGACTCATTGAAATCAACGAATATTAAATTTTATTTAAAGGCTGCTAGTAAAGTCCAGCCAAATAAAACCAGTCATTCCCAAAAGGGTTTAATTACATAAAAAGGGGGAAGTTGTCAGAGGATCAAATCCCCAAGAGCTCATTCTCTGATCATCGCATGATCAATGTTTTCTGTGCTTCCTTCCAGACAGGAGTCTGGCAATGGTCCATTTAGCTGTGAAAGAACAAACACGAGAGTCCCACCATGTGAAGTTTCAAAATTATAATCCTTACAAAAATGATACCATATTGTCCAAAGAAATGAGGTATGGAATGTAAGATGAAAAGCCTCCCACTCTTTCATCTGTAAAAATGACGTGGAACAAACCTGTTTGCCTCCATTATGTTCTCAATATTTCTTGTCCATCACAGGTTTTATCCATGCAGACCTTGCTGCCCAGAATCTCTCTTCTGTAGTTGACTAAACTGATACATACAATTAGATATAGGTAAAGTAAAGGTTCCCCTCATGCTAGTCATATGTGCTAGTCATTCCCGCCTCTAGGAGGAGGGGCTCATCTCCATTTCAAAGCCAAAGACGTCTCTGTGGTCATGTGGCCAGCATGACTAAACACCAAAAGGCGCACCGAAAACTGTTATCTTCCCACCAAAGGTGGTTCCTATTTTTCTACTTGCATTTTTACATGCTTTCGAACTGCTAGGTTGGCAGAAGCTGGGACAAGTAACGGGAGCTCACTCCATTATGCAGCACTAGGGATTCGAATCACCAAACTGCTGACCTTTCTGATCAATGAGCTCAGCATCTTAGCCACTGAGCCACCGCGTCCCCTACAATTAGATATATCATTCACTACAATGTTGGAGATTTCTATTTGGCTAAAGAACCTATTTGTAAAGAATTCTTTGAAGAGTTCTTCAGAAAGCACTGAGATGAGTAGCAGAATAACAGAGTTGGGAGAGATCTTATAATCTAACTCCCTGCTCAAGCAGGAGACACTTCACCATTCTGGACAAAGTGCCCGATCACTTCTTTAAAACTTCCAGTGATAAAACACCTACAATTTTTGGAGGGAAGCCCTTCCAGTATTTAACTGTTTTCACTGACAGGAAACTTTTCCCTAGTACAAGGTTAGATCTCTCCTTGATAAATTTCCATCTGCTATTTTTCGTCAAAGGTGCAAAATAGTTGTAGTCGCATCATACAATGTGTGGGAATGGGATTTCCCAATTCTTTTCTGGTCTTTTCTTTTGAAGGAGACAGTTTCAGTTAAGCATTATTTTAAAGTTTACCACTCAATTATCATATCTTTCCACTTCAAAATAATGGGAACAGCACCATATATTTTCAAGAAGTGCACCTCTGAAATAGAGCAGCATTTGGAGGAATGGCTCTAAAGTTATAAAAAGGGGGCAAAAAGGTTTAAGATTTTAAAACAGAAGGGGACAACAAGCACTGTTAAGGAAACATGAAATACATCTAAAAACTGTGTTTGGAGATCTTTGTTTGCTTTTGTAAATATGTTCTGAGTTGCACTTCTGATTAATTTCCTGTCAATGATGGAAGACTCTGATTCAGAAGAGATTTTTTATCAGCAGAATTGAGAAAGAGATGCTTTTCGGCAATGCCATTCAACTATTTCCTAAACCTAGCCGTTACTCCCTCTTAACATCTCCCATAAGGACAGGGAGCCTCGGCAGCAATATAACAATAAGTAATAAGCACAGAGAACTCTTGGAGAATAACCTTCCAATATAGCCCATAGCAGATAGATAGATAGATAGATAGATAGATAGATAGATAGATAGATAGATAGGTAGGTAGGTAGGTAGGTAGGTAGGTAGGTAGGTAGGTAGGTAGGCAGACAGACAGACAATGTTTCCCCAAAAATACAACATGTCCTGATAATAAGGCCATGCCACATTTTTTGGGTGGGCAAAAATGTAAGCCCTCCCCCTAAAATAAGCCCCATGGACAACCCCCCCCCTCCAGCCAGGCAGAGCGCCACTCACTGACCTAGCGGTATCCCGAAGGCGCCAAGCCACAGGAATGGGATGGGGGAAGCAAAGGCTCGCATTGATTGGCGCCTTCAGGATAGCGCTAGGTTGGTGAGCAGTGCAGTGCTGTGCCCAACTGGAGAGGGGGTTTGCCGGGCGGTTGCTCTCTTGTGAGCGGGCTCCCGAAGAGCCGGGCACAGCCTCAGGGTCAAACGGCTGTGTTGCGCTGTTGCAGCAGCACTACACAACAGCCATGAGGTGATCATGCTCATGAGCAGCCACCCAGCAACCCCCCTTTCCAGTCAGGCACAGTGGCATTCACTGACCTAGTGGTATCACCAAGCTGTGAGAGCGCCTGTTCACCGTTCTCCGGCTCCTGTGGCTTGGCATCTTCAGAATGCCCTAGGTCAGTGAATGGGGCTCTGCATGGCTGGAGAGGGGGGGTTGCACGAGGGGCTTTTCTGCTCCCCCCTCGTGCACCTCCCAGCCTCACGATGCCCTTGCCTAACTCTCCCTGCAGAACCAGGGTATCTCTGCTGCCGCTGCATGGCTTTTTCTGCGGCTTCCAAAGCATGGAGGTAGGATGCTGAGTCTTCTGGAAGTTGCCACTCTATGAATATGCTCTATGGTTGTATGCTCTGGGAGTACGCTCTACCTCAGCTAGCCCACAACCATAGAGTGTACTCCCAGAGCGGTCGCAGTACAATGAAGGGATTACCCAATGTCAGAAGCATAGTGGGTGAAAGCTCAGAATATGAAGGAGGTCCGGTTAGTGAGGAGATTCCTTGAGAAGTATCCCCCAAAACCTGGGGCACAGTTTTCCAAACAATACTTGGACATCTAATTGGATAATGTGACCAGCACTAATGGGGTGGAGGGAAAAACCCATTCTTTAACTATGTAAAAACAGTGGGAATTAGGTAGAGTTGGTTTTGCATTCATATAGTGCTGAAATGATGTACTCAATAAAGTTTGGCATTATGAGATTGGATCATCTCAGTTTTGCTGGCTTGGTTGGGTTCATTAGCCGGAACCTTGACATTCATATCAGTAAATAAAATCAAAGAGCCAATGTAGTTAAGGTGTTAAACTGGCACTAGAAGAATACATGTTCACTGTCATCAATAGATGCCCACTATGATTGAGGAGGACATGATGGCTCAGTGGTTAAAGACTCAGCTGCGGATCTCCGGAGTTTGGAAGCGGAAGAATAGGTTATGCTCGGAGTGCCACCCTTCAGGGAGAGCTGGGCCAGGGCATGGTGAGATTGGGAGGCACACCAGCTGGGGACGGAAAAAGTGCTTGCACAACCTCCCTTTCGAGCTGGGCAGAGCGCCATGCACAGATCTAAGAGTACCCAGAATGCGTCAAGCCATGGGAACTGGGGTCGAGGGCAGAGTACCACGTGGCTTAGCGCCTTTGGGATATCACTGGATCCGTGAGTGGTGCTCTGCCTGGCTGGAAAGGGGGGTTGCCGGGTGACTGCTCGTAAGCGTGGTTACCTCATGGCTGGTATGTTGCGCTGCTGCGACAGCGCAACACAGCCGTTTGCCCCTGAGGCTGTGCCTGGCTCTTCGTGCACCCGCTTGAAGAGAGCAGCCACTCGGCAACCCAAAACAATACCCCCCGATAATAAGACCCAATCAATATTTTGGGGGTCAAAAGAAAGTAAGACTCTGTCTTATTTTTGGGAAAACACGCTAGATAGATATAGATATAAATAGCTAGCTAGCTAGACAGACAGACAGATAGATAGACGATAGATAGATATAGATGATAGATAAATAGACAATGATTGATTGATAGATAGATAAACAATGATAGATATAGATGATAGACAGACAGACAGACAGCATATCCCAGGCTGCGACAACCGTACAAGTTCCAAACACTGCAGATCATTTCATATATTATAAACAACCAAAATTCTTTGGTAATTGATGGTATAAATAAATAAACAAACAACTTTTTTTCACCTATCCATTTTTGATTGTTGAGGGGTAAAGGCATTTTTACTTTGACTTATGCAATATTGTTAGAAACCGAAGAGCCAAACTTGTCATTACCATTCAAACCTTTAAAAATATTTCCCCCAAATTATTACTGAATACATTATTTTTTTTTTAAAAAAAATGATAGCTGCCTTTTATGAGGACTGATCAATTAAAAAAAAAACACATGTTAGATAAGATAATTTAGAAGAGAGAGCAAGTCTCATGTGCTGGTCCTACTCACCAATACAACCCATGTTAAGCATGTCCACAGATGTCATCACTAGAGTTTCATGAATCCGTTTCTGCCGAAACAGTGCAAAATGGGCAAAAAAGCTTTTGACTCTTTCTGGTAAAAGGGTGAACAAAAATATAGGGATGTAGAGAATATAACGGAGCCAGCAGAACAGGGGAGTCAGGAGCTTGCCATTTGGGGTTTGTGCCATGCGTTCTATCGTAGGGAAGAGCAGGATGCTGCGGAGAATCTAAAAAGGCAGAAAAAGAAAACAAAAAGACTTGAACAAGGCATGGGAGAGAGAATTTTACATGTAATACACAATATGGACTATTGGAGCAGTTCTCCCTTTTCTACCCAGCATAATTCCTCTAAAATGAGCTGATGTATAGAGTATGAATCCTATGAACTCGATCCTTACAACTGTATCCTTAATTGGGAGAAAACACCACTGAATTCAGTAGGATTTTTATCTTAGTAGAAGTGAACAAAGGTAATCAACCTCTGGCCCCTCACTGGTCGATAACAAAGGATCTAATTTTGAGTATGCTCCACTCTTGAGATTCAATGGATCAAAAAATTATTGGGGGGACGGGACCATTCTTTAAAAAGAATTTGCTAGTCTTCAGAGAAAAATGAAATGTGTACAAATCATTCTGTTCTCTTATTAAAATGCAGTACAGCCCTATATAGACACATTCCAGTGTAACGTCTAATATTTTTTTTGAAAAAAGCTTTACTGCAGAAGTCTGTTTATGCTGTCTTCTTTTGCATCTGTACAGATTATGGAGCAGTCATTCTGATATGCACAAACATACAGATATGTCTGCAGAAATAAGGGCATGTCTATTCTATTGAACAATTTCTTTCCTGTCTCTGACCTAATAACTCAGATCTCAAGTTCTGGTCCTTTAATTGCTCATTTACAGAAGAAGCCTAATTTTTTTTTTTAAGTAGTATTTTCAATATTTCATTAGTAAACCCATAAGCTTTCCATTAAGGACTTATAGCTCAAAATGGGAACATAAAGGAAATGTTGCTAGGTTACCTGCCAATTCCACTGATAGGCGAAAACTTCCAAATTATTTAGAAGGAAATCAAAAATAGGACCACTTCCATTATTGTTTTTCTTTCTGAGAGGGCCAAGGCTGTGCGAGGATACCTCATCTGATATAATTAAGAGCCAAATTACATAGGTTTCTCTAAGGAAGATTGTGCATAGGATGCTCAACTGATGTCTTGGCTTAGATTTTATGCTTTATAAGTCCACACATTATTTCATGAAAATTAACCAGCACGTTTTGTTATATTTAGTGTTTCCACTGTTCTAATTATAGACCGGTTTAATTTATCTCTTATATGCTTTCTCTTGGAATTAAACCCAAAATTATGGCTGGTATCTAAGGACACGTACCTATGTTCAAATTGTTGTGAAAAAGTAGAAATCAAAATAGGACTGTGGTCTCCAAACATGTCTCCTAATTATCAGATTGGGAAAGGATGGTCTAGATCAGGGCTGTCAAACTCCCAGCCTGCGGGCTGGATACATCACACACTGACCACACCCACGCCCAGTTTAGCGAAGGGGGAAAACGTCCCAATACATCACGTGACACCGCCGTGATGATGTGAGTTTGACACCCCTGGTCTAGACCATAAATATTGTTATTCATTAGGGAAATGATGGTTACAAACTCATGACCCAGTCAATGGTTCCTTAGGAAAAATGTGATTTATGCCAGAGAGTTACCCATTATAATCTAGTTTCCTTCCCCATTCTCCAAGGTGATTTTTCTCCTAGTAGATCAGCAATAGGAGACTTTAAATCATAAAGTTTAAGTCAAATGTGAAGAAATCTGCTCCATGTTTTCTTGGCTTCAACACTTAGAATATTTTATGGTGTACATATATCTTTCATCTCAAGAATTTTAAGGCAACTTATGGGACTGATGATGTAAGTTTTAAAAAAAAGAATTCAGGCCTTAATGATAGAGGAATAAATTAAACATATTGGAAAAAGCTGGTAAGATTCATATGTACTTAATTTCAAACCCCTTAATTTGGTTTAGACCCAGAACTCGGACCCTTGATACGTAAAGCTACATGAAATATTGTGGTAATAGTGTTTATTTTCATATTCAAGCTATGACTTTTATCAATGTGGAAATCCATGTCCCTTCGTGAACTAAACCTAATCTCAGGACATTTTTTTTAAAGAAATCTTTATAATTTTAAGATATTGCACAGTAAATCATTCTTATCTTGCCTGTCCTCTTAAGGGGAAAGCTAATAGGCAATAGCAAAGATAGTATGTTGAATTATATCTCCAAATTCTAGCATTTAAAAAAAAAACCTTTAGAATAATTGCTGAGGATTTTCTTTTGAGAATCCAGACATTATAGAAATTTACCTTGCCTAAATTTATTTCTTTGTTTTTCTCATATTTGAACTGCCCAACTCCCTCAGAGATTTCAGTTTCCTAACATATTTGCAATAAAAGACTGATCCAACTTAGTCCAACCTCTCTGTATCACCAACTGATGCTACATTAGTTTGAGATTCCTATCTGAATATTTGTTAGTGACAAAAGTTATACTCATTTGGAATATCATTCAACAGGCAATATGTCAATTTGTACATAATTGGAATCCCTCTGAAAATACGGTAAGAATAATCCTGGAACTATTGTTATTGTGTAGTGAGCTGCTTTGAAGACAATCATTGAGGTGATATATGACCCCGTCATGTATAATAATAAAACTTTTTTTAAAACAGAAATCTAAGATTAGGGTCAAAATGGCCTCAGGAGTTTCCAATGATTTAATCAGGAGGAATTTCTGACAGGAATTCAGATTTCTGTTCTTTTGAGTATTTCTTGAATATTTCCACCAAAGTTAAATGTATAGAACAAACTGAGCATTTATCTTCCAACAAACTGGACTGGAGGTTGAATGTTTTAAACTGTGGAATGTATCACTTACTGGGAACAGTTTATTGTACTTCCTTTATTAATTGACAAATGTGGAGCATTTGGGATTCAGAAATTTTAAACAAAGTTAAACTGCAGGATGCACGCATTATTAAATTTAGTATGCTAATAGTTGCCATTGCCTTAAAATTCAGCAAACAAAAGTAAACATTCCCCGAAGATCAATGCCATTTCTGAATTTCCATGCAAGTTTGTTTTAGTATTTGTGCTCCAACATCTAACTAAACTTGGCTGATCTCAAAAACTAAACAGAGTTGAATCTCATTAGTATTTCAATGGAAACCATTAGGAAGTACCATTGTTGTAGGTTAACTAGACTAGAAATTGGAAAAAGGATCCTGAAAGAAAGTAATCTATTTCCTAGTGTTGTCAAGACTACTGCCAGGAAGGATCCTGAAGTCACTGGGAACCATATTTGACTTGAATCAAACTTTGCCTGTTCAAGACATAGATTTCAACCACCACTTTAGAAAGAATGACCCTATTCAAGCACCTTATTTTGACCCTGTTCAATGACCCAATTTTGAGAGGGGGAACGTATTCATGTAATATATATTAAAGAATATTGACAGTTTGATCCTTTGGCTTCTTAAGTTAATATTTTTTTATCGTATCAATCATGCTATCAAGGTTTCAAGGACATTTTAAAATTATTTTCCAGGCTTCATTCTTGAGGTTGGCAGGAGGCTTTGAGATATTAACAACCAGTAGATACACTACTCCAGTAATTCAGTTTTCAGGCATCGGCTCTTATGGGTGGGTGGGCGGGAGTAAAATGTCTGCAAGCCATGTCATATCATAGTTTAGGCAAGAAATGTTTTTGAAAGGATTTCTTTTATTAGCATAAAGAAAGAGAATTATATCTGAAGAGCTCTGTAAATCATCCAACATACACTGTGTTGGTTCTGGGTGAAGGAAAGGCATTATATATATATATATATGTATTACATGTTGCAGTTTCATGTCATTGTATTCTTTGAGATTCTGTTCTGTGAGACACCATAATATATGGCAGGATTGGCATGGCATTAGTATGTTTATTGGTGAAAAATAAATCCAGATTCTATTAAAGAAAACACAGGGAAAGCCTTGGATAGACTTATCATATTATATTTTAGTTCAGTGTTTTTCACATATATTTATTATTGGCTTACTTTTTCCAAATATTTGCACTGGATTTTAGAATCATGTATGTAAAACTAACTCTAAATAACAGCTCAACAACAAAACAAAAGACAGATGAAGAAAAACATCAGGTAACAAAGATTTCTTTCAATGCCAGTTACTTATAAGTAAGACTAGAAATGGCTTGAAAAAAAGAAAATGGAGAGGTATTTTTAAACTTGTGAGCAAGCTATTTGTGCTTTAGTGTATTGAAAACCATAAAATTGAAAATTAAAATTTTATATCTTATCTAGATATAAATAATAATTTTAAAGTAAATTATTTTTATAAGATATATATTTTAATACATATTATTTATTTATAACTATAACTAGCATTCTGCAAGCATACATAAATCTGGATTACCACTGAAACTTTTCACAGCATTTTAAGGATGCTTCAAATATGGCCAAAGTGAAATTGTTCATTACTGCATTCTATCATATTTATGTTTTGGTGTTTGCTAGAATCTCCAGCATCATCATTAAAGTAAAGGTAAAGGTTCCCCTCACACCTATGTGCTAGTTGTTCCCAACTCTATGGGGCAGTGTTGATCTTTGTTTCAAAGCCAAAGAGCTAGTGCTGTCTGAAGACATCTCCATAGTTATGTGGCCGGCATGACTAAATGCCGAAAGTGCACGGAATGCTGTTACCTTCCCACCAAGGGTGGTTCCTATTTTTTACACTTTCATTTTTACATGCTTTCGAACAGCTAGGTTGGCAGAAGCTGGGACAAGTAATGGAAGCTCACTCCAATACACAGCACTAGGGATTTGAACCACTGAACTGCCGACTTTTCTGATCGACAAACTTAGCATCTTAGCTGCTGAGCCACCACATCCCTTTTTACATTGACATTATACTGAAAATTCACTATTAAACACATTATTGTTTTACTTCTAGAGATGTTAATCATTAAAACTTTCTGGATCATCTTGGTATCAAATTTTAATTTTTTAATATATTATTAATATATATTAAGAGTTTGGCTACATACATGAATCAGGACTTTCTATGTGTCTATGGAGGTTCTCAATCATCCAGGTCATGGTTATCCCAATGTGCTTTTTCCAAAAGGCAACAGGACTTTCTGGTTTTTTCCTTTGAAAATGTTTTGTTTCTCTTCCAAGTTTGATGAGAAGCAAAACATCTTCAAATGGGGGGGGGGGAAACCCCCAAGAAAGTCCAGATGCATTTTGGAAAAAGCACCTTTGGGATAGGATTTCCTACATCTTTATATTTTTGTTAGCAAATATTTATTAATGTTCATCTCATTATATATAAAGCTTGTTACACATTATCTGGAAACTATAACAATAAAGCATGTACACTGAAACCACAACAATCTATTTTATGATTGCATAAATAATATATTTCTAGAGTTCTACCCAGTCTTATAATAGTTGTATACATAGCTATAGCTGAGTTATTGCCCAAACGTAACTCCCCCAAACCATCATTTATATAATTGTTTCCCAGGTCAGAATTACTTTTTCATAAGCTCATCAGAAGATATATGAAAACTATCCAACCAAATTACATTTGATAGTGTGTTGAAGAAGTGAACTGGCCATTTGCGATATCTGCCTGCCTGCCTACCATAATTTTATATACTATGGTATCACACTGACATCTTGCTCGGTTCGACTGCACATTTTTATCAGTCAAACTGTCTCTTAGGAAATGGATAGAACCCCTATATTACAATATTTCCATGTCAGAAGCATCAAAGTGTTTCCATAGGGAAAGGATTTGCTGGTGTCATTACTGTTGCCCGGGGAACACCGAGTTGTGGGATCCTTTTGTGCCCCCATGAAGTTGTACACCAATGTTGTATCCATTTGGCTACTCGTGGTCACCCACTTTCAAACTGCTGGGTCGGTAGGAGATGGAATGTCTGACAGGAGCTCAGTCTGCCATGCGGGGCAGCAGTGGCTTTTGAATGCAAACTTGCCAATCGTCAGCCCAGTGTTCTAACCTTGTGACCCACTGCGTTCCAGAACCTCCATAATTGCAACTATTGGTTTAAAGATAGATGTCCGGAAACACAGAACTGGCAAAACCACTCCTTACGTTGTCACAAATTGCAGACAATTTAGAGAACTTAGTTTGCTGGCTCACACAACGGTGGTAACAGACTCGCCAGTGGTTGAGGGTCACTTCCATGCCTGAGGAAGAAATTATCTCGGAGCTTGTTTGCTTTTTGAAGAATAACTTGCTTTGAATTATTTGGGGATGTATGCAAAACAGTTAATGTAATCACCCTCAACTAAAAAGAATGCATGACTTGGATTCCATGCTCATTATGTAACTTGAAGTTTCCAATAAACTTCAGGCCCTGATCAGATCAGCCAGCAAAAACAGGAAGCAATCCATTATTTTGATAACTGATCCACTGTGATGACCCCTAGAAAGAAAAGCTTCCTCCAACTCCAATTCTTATAGCTGGAGAGCAGTGATCCATATTTAAAAAAAAGTGTGCATGTAAAATTAAGGTAATTTAGAGTCAGATAGCTTCGAGGAAGCAAAACAAGGGAGTTTTATAAGCAATCACAATAGTTCACTATGGACTGCCAACTTTTGAAGAAGAAATCTATGGAAGTCAAAACTGTGACAAACGTTATAGCGATTGTTCACGTTGCACTCAATCTTTATACATCACAAGCTTGGAAAGTAGAGAAACTTTTATCAGGCAAGTGAAATCCACTGTTATTTTAAAGGATAATGATGCATCTAATCATAATGTACAATTTGCATTAATGAATTGTATTAATTACTTGTTTGTTTAAAGCCAGTGTGGGAAAATTTATATGAGTTGAGGGCCATATTACCATATGGAAAGCCTTTTACTGCTGGCAGAAGCAAAGAGAAGGTTGAAAACCACTTTTCTTTTTAAAATTTTTTTCTTTCTCTCTTTTGAGGCTCTGCAAACCATACACTAGCAGCTAATAGCCATGTGTGGCCTATAAGGTGCTCACCTATGGTTTAAAGCCTGCAGGAGTATATAGAACATATAATAATAGGGTTGAAGGCAGAGGTGGGTTCCTACCAGTTTGCACCTATTCGGTAGAACCAGTTCATCAAATCTACCGAACCGGTTAGAAGAGGTTCCACCAGTGGACCCGGAAAGCAGGCCACACCTACAGAAGAGGTTCCAAATTTTTTTGAAACCCACCACTGGCAAGGATCTTGTAACTTGACAGCTTTAAGACTTGCATACTTCAATGCCAGAGTTTCTGAATAGCTACTTGGACCGACCTAAGTACTAATTCATAATTTCATATCCGGTCACATGGGCGGCAAGCCACTCCCACAAAGGAGGCCACACGCACAGAGTAGGTTCCAACAATTTTTGAAACCCACCACTGGTTGAAAGGGACTCTGGAGGTCTTCTAGGCCAACCCTCTGCTGAAGCAGGAGCCCTTATTCCGGACAAACGGCTGTCCAGTTTCTTCATGAAAGCCTCCAGTGATGGAGCACCAACAAGTTCCGCAGGCAAAGTATTCCTCTTCTCATTGTCATAACATTTCTCTTTACTTCTAAGTTGGATCTTTCTTTAATTATCTTCCACCTGTTATTTATTTTCCTCTCCTCAGGTGCTTTAGAGAGTAGGTCTACCCCTCCTCTTCTTTGTGACATCCCTCAAGTATTGGAAGACTGCTATTATAGTCCTTGAGCATATCACCTCTAGTGCTTGAATAGGGGATTGGATTAGAAGACTTCCAAGGTCCCTTCCATCTTCCATCTACACCTGCAGACTTTAAACCATATATGCAAAATGCATTTTATTTCTTATGACAGCAGTGAGATGACCATTTATCCTACCTAGTGATATTCAACAAAAAGGGCCACCTATCAGTCAGGAGATTCAGTTGATTGGAGCCACCCACAGTTCAACAGAAAATGGGTGGCTCTATAAATATTATAAACAAACAAACAAAACAAATTTAGAAACAGTCTACTCAGATCCAAGCCAAGCTACAAATAATTCTATCTGATATATTGGAATTCTAGTGTAAAATTGTAGCAGGCAATTTAGTTCTGTTTTAGTCTTGCACAGAAGCAACATACCCAGCATATTTTCCAGAAGAACACAATGAAATTTACAGGAACACTAGACTAGAGCTTTATGAGGAAACTTTTCTGAAGAGAGAAAGCCTTCTAAAATCCACAGGAATTGTTCAGCTTTAGTATTTTATCTCCTGATCTTAAATGCCTGCAGCTTTGTTTATCTAATGTGATGACATCTGTAGCAATAAATTCCAGCATATCTATGTCAAATTCTAAGCAGATAGGAAAGGAAATGTTGTTCAAAGGGAACACGTATTTACAGTATAAGAGTAAAGATATCCCTTCCTGAATATGGTGAACCAGAATTTCACAGGGCAATATTAAAGTACACAGATTTACCTTTTTCACAACATCCATTTAAATTGCTTAAACCAATTCAAAATTTGGAGAAACAATACATAAAAAAATTATTGATCACAAACTGTTAAGCAAGGTTAGCTAGTGCAACTTAGAAACCATTGTGAACCAGTCAGAATGAGGCACTGGTGACATTAAGACATAGACCTTTGCAGAATTGGTAAATAATCATTCCACACCAATTGCCCAATCTTTTCAGCCCTCCAGATCCTGGAAATGGATGCCCTAATTGCTAGGATCACTCTAGTTTGAAAACAGACCTATCAGTCACGGAAACCCAATATCCTCTCTTCCCCCTCAAATATAATTTAAGCAAAGGCAGCTTTCTGTTAAAAAAAGGAGAGAGGTCTGCATCATTTCTTATAATGGAAACAAAACATGTTTCAAAATAGCTGTTCTTAGTGTTCTAAGATTGAAATTTTCTTTTGTTTTGTTTTGCTTTGGCGTGAAATGATGTCCAACTTGTATTCAAAACAAATTTCAGCTACTTTCAGTGGCACTTTTGGGAATGTTGTGATAGTACTAATTGGGCATTTATATTGTGGCTTTTGATTGGGCTAGTTTATAACAACTTACCCAATACAGCAATAGATGGGCTCATGATGTCCCTACTTCTATTAGCCTGGAGAAGGTAAAAAGTAGACCGTAATTAGTATTTTGCTGAGGTAAAATACTAATTACGGTAGTTAAACTCATGGTTTAGAACTGAAGAGAGCCATTGCTCTGCTACTAGAGACAGGTCTGGATTGCTACAACTAATCAAACAGCCACCAATTCTTCTGAGTTGCAAATGTAAAGACTACTATTAGGACCATTTGGATTGCTCTGCTGAGTTTTAGTGTGCATGTGAATTTGAACAGCCAATGCAGTATTTTCCAGCAGAATTTTTCAGTAAAATTATTCTATTTCAAGCTTGAAGTAAAACATGTTTCCTGTTTGCTCATGCTGCTAATCTTTTGCATAGAGTTCTTGATATTAGGGCGAGGTTCTTTGGAATTACTATAATGCTGCCCATCCTGCCTTCAAATATTCTCTGATCTAAAATCCAGATCTGTATCAGGCCAAGATTACCACAGGCCAAAATAAGATTAAAATCACATCAATTGCCTATGCTAATTGCGATCCAATTACCTGATCCAACCAGTCAACAATTTCACAAAGAACCACACTCAAACTAAAATGCCCCACAGTCATTACCATATAGCTCAAACTCCCCAGATTCACAAAACAGTAGGAATACAACTGATAAAGATTATTCACATACAAGCAGGTGTGGGGAATGGCAATTCACTGGAGGGTTGTTTCATCTACTATTAATCAACCAGCTGAGAGGAATAAATAAACTATCCATTTACCTAACTCCAGGATACCTTATGTATACATACTTTGCACCAAGTAATTATTTTCTCCATGAAAAAGTAGAGACAATATTTTATGTATTTCTCAGTGGATTTGTCCCACCTGAAGATATAATACAAATTAGATTTTGACTAAATGCATTCCTGCAGAACCAGCAGTTTTTGTACACAGCAGAGAGTATTTGAATTAGACTGAATGTAGGTTCAGTTCTTTTTTAATTGTTCTGGGACCAACAGTATTCTTCCCTTTGAGGTGCTTGTCTTGAGCAACAGTAAGAATTAAAATTTTCAATACGAAATGAGATGTCTTAAAATATATCTCCACTTAATTTTTTGAAATTAATAATGATAGGGAAGTAATATGATTGATATTCAGATTATTCAGATCTTTGTTTAAAAAAATGTCCTTCCACATCCAGGTTCTAATAGTTTAAAATAGCAATATACAAATTGTTCAGGAATTTTTTTTTAACACAGAGCTCAGATATAATTTCTTTCTAAGCATACATGGAGCAAAGAGCTTTGCTCATATCACAGTTCCCATAATATATACTGTACTTGCCCAAGTATGCATCAAGACATTTACTTATATACATACATCATGAGCAAATCTGCTATATTTTTTCTTATTCAATTTGACAGAAAGCATGCACCTATTCTCACTGGGGCCCATATATTATAATTCCTTCTACTAGATGGCTTCATTTTGATATGTGATGGGAGAAACTAACAGAATGATCTTATATACCTTAACTACACTTTTTCAATCCAGTTGTGTTGAAAAGTTGCATTTTCATCTGGGTTCATGCACTAGGCCTTCAAGACATGTGTATAAACAGCAAGTCATCCAAACATTACTTTGCCAAGGAGTGATCCAAAAGTTAATATCTTCAAAACATAGTCATCCAGTTGAAGAAATGTTGTTTGTTTTTCAAAAGCAATCGTGAAGTTTTCCATTAAAATGCAAAACACTTACTACTGTGAAGACAATCCAGGCCATTTAAAAAAATGCAATTCTTAGCCATTCTCAATCATCTACCCAACTGTTCCTCCCAAGTCGGTGTTTCTAGAAGATGCAACATTTAACTGTCTTTGAATTCTAAACCCTGCATAAGAGACAACTTTAGATTAGCTCATCTGGGATACCTTTAGGACACTATGATTCAGAAGAGCTTTGATCATTCCTTTGCTAATTTGTTTGCTAAAAGAAAAATATTTAGCAGAAAAGCAATTCTCTAATACAACAGAAACAGAAAACTTTCCAATTCAGTATTAGTTTAAAAATTACTATGATTTATTTTACACAAAAAGTAACCCATTTGTTTGGACTTCCAGGGAAGAAATAGCAAACTAAAAACAGCTCTGCTAAAAGCAAGAAAAGATCACATGTTGCATTTTAAGAGAACATATGTTACTACAAATCATAGTTACTTATAAGGTACAGTTACAAGTTGTATTACTATGAAGCGAGAAATCTTTTACATATTTCTTTTTCTTTATCGTAATTTTTCTTTCTTTTCTATTTTTTTGGCCTTTCCATTAAAAAAAAAACTAGTTTGTATTAGATTTTTAGTGTTGTACATATCTATTTTAATAAAAGTACTATAAAAATAACAACCTACTTGTTTAAAATGTATCCTTATTAATACATTTTCTACCTAACCTAAAGATATACTATATTTTCAATCTTGACATTTTATTCATTACCTTCTTTTACTAGTAAGTTATCTGTGTTATACGAGTGATACACATGCACATTAGGTAGGTAGTAAGGTAGCAGTGAGTACTGCCTGAGTAAGACAGGTGGGATACCTTTTTCCAGATATCCCCATTTCTTCTTCTTATACTCATTTTATTTCTCCTTACGTTCTCTTAGGCAGTCACCTTCTACAAATCAAAGTACAAGGCCGACTTGCTCCACATGCCCACTCCCTTTAAAAGAGAGATAAAACATTGTGTAACCGGGAAAGAGACAGAAAACAGGCATCTTGCCCAGAAGGCTAAAAATACTACTGCATCAGTGTATAAACATCATGCTATCAACCTGCACCCAAAGGTATCCTTTTTCTATTGACAAAGAATCATCTGTCAAAGGAAGGAAATCCTTCTCTACTCTTGAAACATCCTCAAATCTCTTCTGAAGGATTGGAGGTTCTCTGTAAAAGAAAACTGGGAGCATGCATGGAATGATGCTGATGGAATAGAGGGGAAAATCCCATTGCTTAAGTGATGAATGTACATCCAATTATAGCATATATCCAAAGACCTGATGTACCGCTGCATTATTAAATTATCTTGCGCTGCTTTACAGGCAGATGTGCTAGTGAAATCTCTTAAAATGGGAATATCAACTGCTTATGCCCTTTGAACGCTTTCTAAAGCCTTTAATGTTAAAAGTCATTCTACTAAATACTTTCAAGAGCATAGATCAGTTCATGCATAACTGAGATATATTCCAGGCAGGCAAAGCAACTCTGTTTATTTAAAGCATTTCTGAGTAGCCTTTGGAACTAGAAAAGGCCCACGGGTAAATTGCATCTTTAAAACTTAAAAGCATACTTAGCAAAATTAAGATCAGGAAAAACCCAGTCCTTTAAAAACCAGAGCTCAGAAGAAATATATTGAAAAATTACTTAAAAGCCTTGTGAAGCAAATAAGTTTTTACAGTCTGCCTTAAACTAAACAAAGAAACCCACTGTCATCAGATGAAGATCCAGGGCATCACAGAATGAAGAAACATTCTCAAGTTAAGACCATGATCTTTCAGAAGGAATATACCCTTTTCATAAATAAGTAGAATCCGTGAACTTTCTGATGAATTTCCTAAATCTGTCTTTTCTCCTGCCTACTCAATAAAATGAGCTTATGATCAAACTCTGTCAACTACTTTTGTAGAATTGAATATAAACTGCAGTACTGTTCAGTGACATCGGCATGTTGAAGGCAAGTCATTCAGCGGTTCCTCTCCAGTGCTTCAGGACAGTAACAAAACTACAAAAGATAGATAAATGGAACCTTATGGGGCACTGCAGACAAAACAATGTCACCGAACAGCAGTCTCCCAGCACCACCTTCTGGAGACAACATGCCATAAATGACAAGAGTCATTGCTACCTAATGTATTCAGGTCTTGAAAGATAGGAGAATCAAGAGTTCCACATGGTTTAACAGGCTGGTATTATCCTGTCCTGGAACAGATCATTTGTCCAAATGAGTCTAGCCTTTTAGTCCCATATTCTACCCAGAAGCATCCCAAGGATGCTTTTCCAAAAGCATGTAAGAAGAACTGAAGAAGCTTCTTGGATGAGAAGCAAAATGTTTTCAAAGGAAAAAAAAAACAAGGAAGCACAGTTGCACCTTTGGGACCATGACCATGATCTGGATGATTGAGAATAATCCTGACAGACATCTACCCAGAAGTCTTCTGTGCTGTAGCACCAGCCATCTGGAATACCATCTCTCCAAATGTTCAAACAGTTCCAAATGGGCTTTAAAGATCTTGTCTTTTCCCCAGATTCCACAAGGATTTAACTATGAGGATTAGATTATGGTTTATATGGTTTGTTTCCCAATTATGATAATATTTTATCTTTTCCTTTTTGGTTTAGTGTACTGTATTGTGGTTTTGTTTTTAATCTGTGAGGCAGTCAAAGTTCTGTTGAGTTGGGTGACCTATGATCTCCACATACATACATACCAGGGGTGGGTTGCTGCAGGTTTTACTACCGGTTCACAACCTGTGAGCAACGTGCATGCATTGTTCAATGTAAATTGTTCTTCGTGCATGTATGGAACAATTTACAGTGAACTGCGCATGCACAGTTACTAAAAACCAAAATGGTGGCGGCCCAGCAGCGGTGAGGGAACCAGTTTGGGGGTGTGGCAGGCCTGGGTTGCTGCCGGTTCTGTGACCCAGGCTTGAATTCCACTACCGGTTCGGGTGAACCGGGCCGAAGCGGGAGCAACCCACCTCTGATACATACATACATGCATACATAAAAATGCATGCATGCATACATACACACATAACCCAGATTAAAAGATCAATGTACTCCATGTTCAAGTATGTCTGGAATTATGAAGTCATACCCTTTCAATCAGCATGGATAAAATGTGTGTATTTAAGACTGCCCTAACATTGCATAAAGCCACAGGAAAATTCCTGTATTTAAAGAAGATAAAGTTCTACTTTCAAAAAGAATTATTCTGTTTCTTATCCAGACCATTGAACATTTTCATGTCATTAAAATATGCTTAATGTACAACTGAATATTGAAAATCTTGGATGAGATATTTGTCTGACATAGTATAGGGTCTTCTCCTTGGTCAAGGGGTTGGTCTAAAAAATCTCCAAGTCCCTTCCAACTCTGTTTTTCTGTTTTTTTAAAATTTTCTTTTTTTTAAAAAAAATAGTTTTTATTAAACACTTTTACCCTTAAAAACAGGAAAATGAAAAAGAAAAGAAAAAACAAGACAAACATAACAATATGCAGAACATATTATACGTACATACACACATACATATATTATATTGCATATAAGTTATACAGCCTTCTGTAAACATGCATACATGTTTAGTCTTTTTAGTTCTCCATTCTCCATTGCTTTCCCATCGGTTTTAATCTCTGTAATAATGTAATGACAGTTGTATTAACAATTATAATGATATTAATTGTTCTATCACCAATGTATTTACATTGGGATCAATGCTTTAAGTTTGATAGTAATTAGTAATTTTGGTTACTAATTACCAACTCTGTTATTTTGTTAATTCCATTGGGAGCGTCTTTGCTTCTCAGGCATATTGCACTGAACGTTATCAGTTTCATTTTTCTTGGCCATCAGAAAATGTACCCATGAGTGACATTCGCCAAATTGTAATGTACGGACAGACGGACGGACGGACGGACACACACACACACACACACACACACACACACACACCCCTGTCCTGATTTCATCAAGATGTTTCTTTTCTGCTCCCAAAGTGCTTTATCATTGCTTTAGTTGATATTCAGAAATACTGTTTTGCCTTTGGTCAATGTTTGCAGATATGGGCTATATAACCTACAGATTTTCCTAAGAAAATCCTACACTAAATTCCTTTTTTCCCCTCTGCAATAAAATTTTACCTTTCAATGAATACAGTGCTTCAGTAAATGCCAAAGCAATTTTTGAAGATTCCAACTTAAGCACCTGTAAGAAACATTTTAATGCTCTTTGCCATTGCTTAATGGAAAGGCAAACATACTTTCATTAACATGAAGGTAAATACAATGATCTTATAGACTTCCACATGTAGGAGAAGGGAATATTGTAGGATGTCTAAACTAATACACCCTGACCTAGCTTAGATGATTTCCATTTAAAATTAGATGTTGGAATGAAAGTTCTGGAATGCTCAACCCAGATCAGAGTGATAATTCTGGAAGGGAACAGATGATTATTATTGTTAAATTTATTTGCTGCCTATCTCGCCATGGGGCTACTCTAGGGAATGGCTTTAGAACTTCAACAGAACTATTTAAAGACTGGGTATCAGTTCAGTTAATAAAACTGACTTGACATAGACTGCCTTGTAACCCCTAAAATGTGTAAATGGCACATTATTTGCAAAGAAAATACTATAGGTAAGTTTGGTTCATGTGATAAAAAATATTGAAAAAGAAAACTAAAATGGATTAAATTGACAAAGTAGATAAAATGAGTTGCTATGCTTTTCAAATTTATACTTAAAACATTTAATAATACTGTAAAGGTCAGTATCCCTATAGTAACAGGATGAAAATATTATCCCATTCACTTAATTTCAAGTAGCAAATGCAACTGGCTGCTACTTTTATCTATTATATACAAATAAATAATCTTCAAGTGAAGAAACTACAGTCACTGCAGTATAAACAATTCAGGTACATCAAGGCAATTTTTGCACTGTTTCTCTGAATTGGCTCATTGCCTTGGGTTCCTGCAAAAGTAATTTTCTTTTCTGAAGATTTCAGGATTTTTAGGCAAATGAACTCTACCATTCAGAACAATAATGCAAACATCTCAGATTTCTTAACACTTTGTGAACTGACAGATGAGCATTATGAGCCAAAAGTACACAGATAGTAAACACACTGCCATACTTCCTATCACTCCTGAAGATTTCTGTGTGGCTTTCAGTGAGACCAATGTACTTTTTACAAGCATGAAGTTGATACAATGAGAGACCTTCATTAGTTTGACATTACCATTACCTGAGGATACCAAACCAGAAATAACTCGATTGGAATGGAAGGAACAGGAGGGTTAGGCAGTTCAAGTGTCCAAATGAAGACCACTTAAATTGCTTCCCTGGAGTGTTTAAAAAAAAGCAATGTAGAATATGTGATCTGTTTTAAAACCACCAACACCCTCCACAATCATTCATTGCTATTCTGCACACCATACAGAATAGAAATTCCCAATCAATTTATGAGACAATGGCAGTTTGTGGGCTGTCTAGTGGCAGAAACAGGAGGGAGCTATTGAGTCAAGGCATTGGTCTGTTTTGCTCAATGATAATGTAACATAATTCCTAATCTGGACCACCTCCTGTTGCCTTCAGTTTCAGTTGAGTTTCAGTTGCGTTTATTTATAGGCCGCCCTTTTCCCTGAGGGGACTCAGGGCGGCTAACAACTTATGGGAGGGGAAGACGTACAATAACATAAAAATACAATATGTAGTTAAGATCAAACAACATTCATTCAACATTCGGGCAGGGGCAAACTATGATCTTTACCCCCAGGCCTGGCGGGATAGCCAGATCTTGAGGGCTGTGCGGAAGGTCTGAAGGGTGGTGAGGGTACGAATCTCCACGGGGAGATCGTTCCAGAGGGTCGGAGCTGCTACAGAAAAGGCTCTCCTCCGCGTAGTTGCCAGCCGACACTGGCTGGCAGATGGCACTCGGAGGAGGCCTAATCTGTGGGATCTTATGGGTCGAGAGGAGGTAATTGGCAGAAGGCGGTCTCCCAAGTACGCAGATCCACTACCATGGAGGGCTTTATAGGTAGTAAGAAGCACCTTGAAGCGCACACGGAGGCCAACAGGTAGCCAGTGCAGCTCGCGGAGGATAGGTGTTATGTGGGCGAACCGAGGTGCACCCACGATCACTCGCGCGGCCGCATTCTGGACTAGCTGAAGCCGCCGAATGCTCTTCAAGGGCAGCCCCATGTAGAGCACGTTGCAGTATTCCAGCCTAGAGGTCACAAGGGCGCGAGTGACTGTTGTGAGAGCCTCCCGATTCAGGTAGGGTCGCAACTGGCGCACCAGGCGAACCTGGGCAAATGCCCCCCTGGTCACAGCCGACAGGTGGTGATCAAAAGTCAGCTGTGGATCCAGGAGGACTCCCAAGTTGCGAACCCTGTCTGAGGGGTGTAAATTTTGACCCCCCAGCCTGATCGTTGGAACACTAGCCAAATTTTTGGGAGGGAAACACAACAGCCACTCGGTCTTTTCTGGGTTGAGTACAAGCTTGTTAGCCCGCATCCAGTCCCTAACGGCTTCAAGACCCCGGTTCATCACGTCCACCGCTTCATTGAGTTGGCACGGGGCGGACAGATACAGCTGCGTATCGTCCGCATATTGGTGGTATCTTATCCCGTGCCTCCGAATGATCTCGCCCAGCGGTTTCATGTAGATGTTAAATAGTACGGGGGACAGGACCGACCCCTGTGGCACCCCATATGATAGGGGCCTCGTGGTCGATCTCTGACCCCCGACCAACACCGACTGCGACCTGTCCGAGAGGTAGGAGGAGAACCACTGTAAAACAGTGCCTCCCACCCCCACCTCCCGCAGTCGTCGCAGAAGGATACCATGGTCGATGGTATCGAAAGCCGCCGAGAGGTCGAGGAGGACCAAGATGGAGGCATAGCCTCCATCCCTGGCTCTCCAGAGATCATCGGTCAATGCGACCAAAGCGGTTTCTGTGCTGTAACCAGGTCTGAAGCCGGACTGGAAGGGGTCCAGGTAATCGGCTTCCTCCAAGGACCGCTGGAGCTGGTAGGCCACCACCTTCTCAACAACCTTCCCAATAAAGGGGAGGTTGGAGACTGGGCGATAGTTGTTAAGTACGGCTGGATCCAAAGATGGTTTCTTCAGGAGGGGTCTCACCACCGCCGTTTTAAGTGCGGCGGGGAAGTGCCCCTCCCGAAGCGAGGCGGTAATAACCGCTTGGATCCAGCCCCGTGTCACCTCCCTGCTGTTAGCAACCAGCCAGGAGGGACACGGGTCCAGTACACAGGTGGAGGCACTCACAGCCCTCATGGCCTTGTCCACGTCCCCGGAAGTAACATCCTGAAACTCAACCCAGCGATGGTCAACCAAATCGTCCTCTCGTGCCTCGGCTGGCTCTGCAAAGGTGGAGTCCAAATCCGACCGAAACCGAGCAACTTTGTCCGCCAAGAACTGGGCATAGTCCTCAGCCCTACCCTGCAAGGGGTCCCCCGTATCCCTCTTATTTAAGAGGGAGCGGGTTATCCTAAACAGGGCGGCTGGACGAGACTCGGCGGACGCAACCAAGGTGGCAATATAAGATCTCTTTGCTGCCCTAAGTGCCCTGATGTAATCCTTGGTGCAGGTTGTTAAGAGTGCTCGGTTCGGTTCGGATTTATCGGACCTCCACAAGTGCTCTAGGCGTCTCCTCCGGCGCTTCCTCTCCCAGAGCTCCTCGGTGAACCAAGGAGGCCTCCGGGATCCGCCGCCTCGGAGGGGCCGTAGTGGCGCAATCCGGTCGAGGGTCTCCGATGCTGCCGAATGCCAGGCGGCAGCCAGAGTCTCTACCGGACTGTGGGTGAGAGTATCAGGAATAACCCCAAGCTCCGTCTGGAACCTCAAAGGGTCCATAAGTCGCCTGGGGCGGAACCACTTGGTCGGTTCCTCCTCCCTACAGTGGGGGTTTGGTCTTCGGAAGTCAAGCCTCAGTAGGCAGTGGTCTGACCACGACAGGGGTATGATCTCATTACCCCTCAGACCAAGATCACAAGTCCACTGCTCCGAGAGGAATACGAGGTCGAGCGTGTGACCCGCAGAGTGAGTTGGGCCCCGAATTATCTGGGTCAAGCCCATGGCTGTCATGGAAGCCATGAACTCCTGCGCCCCATCCGAGTGTTCACCGAGCGTAGGCAAATTGAAATCCCCCAGGACCATAAGCCTGGGGAACTCAACTGCCAGCTCGGCTACCAACTCGAGGAGCGAGGGGAGGGCTGCTGCAACGCTGTTGGGAGGCAGGTACGTTAGCAGCAGACCCACTTGACCCTTGAGGTCCAGCTTCACCAGCAGGCACTCACACCCGACAAGCTCCAGAGCAGGGATCCTACGAGGAACCAAAGACTCCCGAATAACAATAGCCACACCCCCACCCCTTCCCTGAGCTCTCGGCTGATGAAGCACCTGAAATCCTTCTGGGCACATCTCTACGAGGGGGACTCCTCCCTCCGGGCCCAGCCAGGTTTCAGTAATACATGCCAGGTCTGCCCCCTCGTCTAAAATTAAGTCCCGGACGAGGGGAGCCTTGTGAACAACAGACCTGGCATTTAGCGACAACAGCCGGAGACCAGGGTCCTGACTACTCGCGCCATCTGGCCTCGGAGTGGGACCCATAGGGCCGGAAGGAGGGATCGCTGTAACATAGCGAACCCTCCTTCCCCGGTAATGGCCAGCCCTAAAGTCCCCGCCGTATCTGCCCCTCCCCGTTATGACTGTAATGCTCCGACCCACTCCCGTGTCCGTGGTTCCCCCAACCACACCTATAGCTCCCGCATTCCCGGTCAGGCCCTCCGAATCAGACACACTCATTCGTTCACTCAGACAATCCCCACGTGATAATTAAAAACACACAAATACAACAATATAGGATAATAAAAGTGGGCGCTTTCACTCAGTCACATGCAGTCTCATACACTCATCATACCAATTTAAAATAAAAAAATTTTAAATTTAAAAATTAAAAATTGCGCAATGTGCAAAAAGCGTATAAGGCTTGTATAAGGTCTTAATTGTCTTAGTCTTCTCTTCTACAAATCTGGTGGGAGTTCTGGCAAGAGTTTATTGAGTTCAATGGGGGGGAGCAGTTCAATGGGGTGGAGCAGTCCAGAGAGGGGTATTCCGTCCCTCTCCCTTCCTCCACGTCCCAGAAACTGTGCCCTAAGCCGGAAGGGTTTCCTCTGAAAGGGCTGAGATGACATCTCTGGGCCTCCATAGATGATAATAAACCCACTAGGTGGCCAGATTGCAAGTCCAGGCATCCAGCTACTATAAATAAAGGGGGCCAGGTGGCAGAGAGGCCCCAAAGCCATGGAAAAATCACACAGGGCAGGCCACACCAAAGGGAAGGCCAGTTCAAATGGGGCGAAGGGGGGGGCATCCAAGAGGGGCCACGGAGGCAGCAAAGACAACTCCCCAATCTCGCCCAATATTCTGCCAAGCCAGCCCCTTCTCTGGGATAGTCTAAAGTTCGTATAGCATAAGAGAGCAAACAAAGATTGTCAGAAGGAGCCGAGGGCGCCGCGTTTCGCAAGCCAGCAGAGCCGATAGAACAGGGGGGGGGGCGCTTAAAGAGGCAGCAGTCGCAGCAAGCAAGCCGACTGCCCAGCTTCGTCCAGCGCCGTTTCAAATCACCTACCGCCTCCCCAGAATTAGAGTCACAGCTGCCAAGCACCTTCCAAGGCTCCTCATAGTCGACGGAGGGAACGGGGCTAAGATTGTAAAAAGAAGCCTCCAAAGACGGCGCCGTCAGCGCGCCGCCGCCATGATCTTGGTTTATGCCGCCGAACGTTGTCAGAAATGCTGCGGGTGATTTCCTGGCCCGGAGGCTGCTCAGTCGTGACAACTCTCCAAATAAACGATGGTTCAGGTACCCCAAATGTCGCTCTCCCGTTGGGGCTCCCTCCTGCATAGTCTCGAGCCGGGTCGTTAGTATTTTTTGGGTGTTTTCCGCTCACCCAGAGAAGAAGATAGCGGCCATTCGCCTCGCACATGAAGGACTAGGGGAGACAGGATAGCAGTGTTCCAATATCTCAAGGGCTGCCACAAAGAAGAGGGAGTCAAGCTATTCTCCAAGGCACCATTCACTACAGACACAAGGGGAGAACTAAATACATGCCGAAAGAGAGAAACTCCTCTCTAATCAGCTAACAAAATCAATGACCATGCTGATTAAATAGAAGTTTAATGGTGTTGCTGTTATGGATGAGGGGTGCCTAATGTATTTTATTAGAAGAAAAGAGTTCCATCTGATTTCGAGCCTTAAAAAGCATTCATGAATGAGGCATACATTTAATCCATATTTAACACTGAGGCATATACGTCTATGGAGATTCTCAGGCATCCGGGTCATGGTTGTCTTAAAGGTGCTTTTTCAAAAGGCAACTGGATTTTTTTTTTCTTGAGAAAGACGCTTCTTCGGTTCTGACTACTACTACTCCGCCCCCCCCCCCCAACCATCCAGTCAGAATTTAAGACGCTTCTTGGATGAGAAGCAAAACGTCTTCCTCAATGAAAAAAACATAGTCCAGTTGCCTTTTGAAAAAGCTCTTTTTGAGACTGAGGTATATCGTGTTCTGAAAGCTTTGCTCTGAATTCATGTTGATTTGTTCCATATGCCAGAACCCTTTGTACAGCAGCCCTGTTCCGAGTATTACATGCTCCACAACTGGACTTGCATTTATGTATTAGATTTGGTTCCCCTCTTTTCTTTCAGGAATTCAAGGTGGCATAGATAATAGCCCTTTCCTTCGGATGTCGCCACAGCAAATCGGTGAGAGGAGTTGAGCTGAGATTGAACATTATAATGCTACTGTTTCAATATGCACAAAGAGAGAAAAAGGCTTAGCTTTTAATTTTATAGTCTTTTTTAGTACATTAAGCCAAGTTATTCTGCTGGCTTATCAATTGATCTTACTTTGTTACTGCCAAACCTAGACAGCTAAATCAAATTTGGTGTGCATAACCATCACAATTTAATTGATCCCTTATGAAACCTTTAACGTTTTTAAGAATCCACCTGACAAAATAAAAATAAATAGCATCCCATTAAATAATAAAAAAAGTTACCGTCTTAGTATCTTGGGAAATCATGGAATGATTTTTTTTTCTATTATATTGCAGCTGGAGAACATAAAAAATTTCTTTTTTCTTTTCAATTGTTTCTTACTTATTTCATATATATAGCTCTTCACTGGGCTTAGAAAGGATGCAGGACTATATACTTCCATTGGTTCCACCATAAAACCGCGGTAGACTAAAGCACGCTCGACGAAAGTGCGTACGTGACATCACAGCGCGACGAAAACAGCGCGCTGTGAGCGGTAAACTTAAAATTAAATCTAAACCTAACCCCCCCAAACCTAACCCTAAACCTAACCCTAAGCCTAACCCTTAACCTAACCCAAAACCTAACCCTAAACCTAACCCTTAACCTAACGCTAAACCTAACGCTAACCCTTAACCTAACCCTAAACCTAACCCTTACCTTTATGTGAATCGGCTTGCTTTAATTTTATTTTAATTTTAATTTAATTTATTTTTAATTTTATTTGTCGCGCTGCTGATGACGTCAGGTACACGCTTTAATCGGGTGCGCTTTAGTGGACCGCGGTTTTGTCGTGCCACGACTTCCATTAGCCTTGAAAACAGCAGGTCATTTACTCATATATGGCAATAATAAGTACATACCGGTAGGTATTGTTTTCAGACATCCAATTTCTTTTCTCTTGTCAAATTATTAGAATGTTTCACAACTGAGTAGTTTTGAATTTATTTGACGTATTTATATAACTGTCTAGCTTGGATAACAGGATTCTGGGTAGTGTACAAGAAATCATCAAGGAACTGGATTTATAAAAGTGATCTGTTAAAATTCTGAAGAATTTTGTGAGAAGCTATAAAGAAAAGTATGAGGAAAAAAAATCAGATTCCATAACTTATTTGAAGGGGAAGGAATATTAAAAAAACCCAAGATTGTTAAATGTAAATAGAGGACTACAAAGTTGGTTTATTTGATCAACGTTAAAATAGATACATTGCTATCTCTGGTCAGCCTTAATGGTCTTCTGCTGACCAGGACTGAACAGAGCTTTAAGTATTTGTTTATAGATAAGAGATGAGATATGGGAAGAAGACTCATTTGCTACATTTTAAGAGAAGGTGACAAATTATTAAAACTGTTTATATTTGTTGTATGTAGAGGAAGTCATTTCTTTATACAGGTAGTCCTCAAAATTTGGACACTTGGCAATTGACTCATGTTTGTGAAGGATGAAGTGTCTCGGGGGTCATGTTATCTCCTTTTCTGACCTTCTGACGAGCAAAGTCAATGGGGAAGCCAGTTTCACTTAACAACTGTGTTACCAACTTAACAACTGCAGATAAGGCTTGTCAGCAATCCAGCCTGCCAAGCTCACAGTAATGTCCTCCGACATTCAATCCTGCGATGACTTCTGCAAAGAGGGTCGTGTGCACAAGGAGTCTTTTTATAGTCTGGAGAGGAGCCTAATGACCACCAGCTGAGAGCAATTACCTCCTGTAACTGCGTAACTGTTCCTGATGCCTATTAGCTCTTTGGTGCCGTGCATCCAGGAACAACTCACTGCTGGCATCCAACTCCCTCTCCCTTGTCTCCTCCCCACTGGTCCAAGGCTCAGGCACCTCCTGGTGGCCAACCAGCCTCTCTGTGCCCTGCTCGGAGTTGGAACCCTGTCCAGGGTCCTCCACATCCTCCAGGGCCGACTCATAGGGCCCCTTGCTGTTGGAGTCTGCTCTTGCTGGGCCACAACACCTGCTTTGGAAGCAGATGATCCTCCAAAATCCATTCCTATGTCATGTTAAGTTTCACAGCTGATAATCTACATGTTGAATTGCTTATAATTCTTAGAAGCTTATAAGAAAACTCACATTGCTGTTACAAGAGAAGCCACAAACTTTTATGGTCGCCTCTGCAGTTTATGATCTTTTAATATGTAAATCATAATTGCTACAGCATAGAAATCTCAGCCAAGACCAAGATCACTTTGGGAGGGGGAAAAACTATCTACACAGATACTTTCACTGTGTGTTAGGATTTCATCATCTAATTCAAGCAAGGTCATTGCTTAAGAAAACGCAACATTTTCGATCTCTTACTAAGGAATAATAATGTTGGAAGCTTAGCTCTCTTCTGCTGCAAGAAATGCGATTTTCACAATAGGTGAAAAAAAAATCAGAATATGAGTCAGGTTTTCATGCACAATCAAAACATTGGATCACAGATCTGAGTGTGTGAGAACAGATCCTGGTTCTCTTAGTCTGCTTTCTTAAAAGTTACACTACAGGGGCACCTGGCTGTATCTTTTCCCCATGGGTATGGATAGTCTTACTTGTAATGCAGCTGGCAGGATCCAAAGATAGCTATTCCTAAAAGTTCCACATGTCAGCCTACTGCATGGAAGTTGTGTGAGAAAATGACCTTGACTATGACTCTAAAGATGCCTTAGCCAGTTCCCAGCTCTTTAGCTTTCTCCCCAGTTCTTAAAAGACCAGCCATTAGTGAAAAAGAGGAATAAATGATTAGCTACATCACAGAAAATTCTTGCTGCATGAAGCAGACAAAGCAAAGGTTCTCCAGATATGAGTTGTGTGAAACTTTCCAGCTTAATATTGCAAGGTGATTGAGTTGACCTTAGGTGATCAGTTTTGCAGGGTTAGTGGTGATCCCACTTCCCCAATGGGGGAAGAGGGTACTTTTCTTTTAAGGCACCAAAAAACCCCCATCCCGTTAGCCACATCTTCTGCTCATTTAGGAGTGTGGTGGTACTGAGTTTTCTAAAAAGCTTTTGAAAGAAATGAAAGAAAAAAGATATTTTCTTTGAAATATCTTCTGTTTCTAAAAACATATATATATATATATATATATATATATATATATATATATATATATATATATATATATATATATATATATATATATATATATATATATATATATATATATATATATATATATATATATATATATATATATATATATATATATATATATATATATATATATCAGACAGTAATACTTATCAATCAAAGAACCCCTTTACATCGAGATCCTTTTGAGAAGGGGCAGGGAGGAGGAAAGAGACAGATTCTGAGGTTATTTGAGAAAGTCAATTATTAATATCAGAGCATATGAACAGTAAAAGGCAAAAAAGGTCAAAGTAAAAAGAATGGTATTTGATTGGCTTGAAGACTGTATACAAAGTTCATAATGAAATATGTCAGTTACTTAACACAAACCTTCCATTTATTACCATTATGTCAGTCACAATTTTAAAAAAAAATCAATCACTTTCCAAGAGACATTTGTTCTATTTACATTATGAAGTATACCGGGGATGTCAAACTGGCGGATGCACAGGCTATGCCCCCCCCCCAATTCCATGAATGGGAAAAACGTCACGAAACATCACATGATGTGTTTGACACCCTTGAAGTATATGATCAAATGTTATTCTCCCCTAACATATGATTTAGCTCCTCCTGGAATCTTGCCTTGATTTTTGTTTCAGAAAACAGATGTGATGGTAATGAGAAAAGTATATTGTTTTGGCAGTCTTGAAGTTGAACCTAGAGCTTTTGTACTGCAGTAACAGAAATACACACACACACACACACACACACACAAAAAAAACACACACACACACACTATCTATCCATCCATCCATCCATCCATCCATCCATCCATCCATCTATCATCTATCTATCATTTATTTATCTGCAGGAGGAAACACATATAGGTAGTCCTTGACTTACAACAGTTCATTTAGTGACTGTCCAAAGTTACAACATCGCTGAAAAAAATGTGACTTATGAGCCTTTTTC
Source organism: Thamnophis sirtalis (assembly GCF_051295495.1). Lineage (NCBI taxonomy): Eukaryota > Metazoa > Chordata > Lepidosauria > Squamata > Natricidae > Thamnophis > Thamnophis sirtalis. Next base: position 135,934,929 of record NW_028261385.1, on the reverse strand, counting down.
ACTTACAACCTTTGCAGTACCCCCATGGTCACATGATCAAATTCAGACAGCAACTGACTCACATTTATGATAGTTGCAGTGTCCTGGGATCATGTGATCACCTTTTGTGACCTTCTGACAAGCAAAGTCAATGGGTAAACCAGATTCACTTAACAATTGAATAACTAACTTAAGAACTCTCATGATTCACTTAACAACGGTGGCAAGAAAGGTTGCAAAATGGGTAAAAACTCACTGAACAACTGTCTCGCTTAGCAACATAAATTTTGAGCTCAATTGTGGCCGTAAGTCAAGGACTAACTGTAATCAGGAGTCTGATAGCACCTTTTCTAACTGATCAATTTTATCAAGAGATTTAAGTTTTCTGAGCTGCAGTAGCTCACTTCATCCGATGCATCAAATGCCTAAACTGATCTAAGATTTAAATTGGGATGTGGTGAGGGAAGAAGCAGAGAGGAAGACAATTATAAAGATGTAAGTTGCCTGTGAGACAGATTACAACTACCTTATCAATTAAAACTGTAACATATCAAAAAGCCATCATATTTGCCGAGGCCTTCTACACAAAATAGCCAATTCTCTTTCTCTCCTTATATTTACCCTGATATTCTTGCAATAAGGGCAGAACCTGTTCAGTTTGATATGAATGCAAATATCTTCGTGCTGCTTTGAGAAGGATTAGAATCTTGCAATAAGGGCAGAACTTGTTCAGTTTGATATGAATGCAAATATCTTCGTGCTGCTTTGAGAAGGATTAGAATCAACTGACATTATTACTCTCTTTGCACTATGTGTATGTTTCTGTTTCTGTTTATTTATTTGTATGCCGCCCTTTTCCCTGAGGGGACTCAGGGCAGCTCACAAGTTAGGGGAAGGGGAGGACAAAACAAGTTATGAACATAAAACAATACATTGTTAAAAGAAAACACAACTATCATACCATTCAGGTGGGGTTAGGAACTTTAGCCCCAGGCCTGCTGGGACAGCCAGATTTTAAGGGCAGTGCGGAAGGTCTGGAGGGTGGTGAGGGTTCGAATCCCCACGGGGAGGTCTTAAAACTAATGGTCCACCCTACAGCACAAAGATATGAAAAACCTTCCAATCTACTTTATTTATATATTAAGAAACAATCAAACATTTGTACTGATCACTAGCATATTTTCCACTTTTATTGTAATGATATAAACCATGACATGATTTGCCATGATAAGACAAAAATGTTCCAGGATAGACAAAAATCTGTGTTTGTGTCTTTTACCTTTTAGTAAAAGTCATCAACTGTAATTGTTGAGCACTTTTAAGTTCTTACTGAACGTCTTACACATCTTGTTCTATTAAACAGGATTGCTTAATTGCATTTTTTTCTTTTGAAATCTTGTCCTCAAAGACCGAGTGCTAATTCGTTTAGCTGCTTTTACTATTTGCAAATTTGCTCTGCTTGTCCTAGTCTCCTAAAATTAAAGAAAACCCAGATGGAATTTTAACATGCCTTTTGGAGTCTTACAAAGAAGAGGATAGGAAATACTTAATATAAGAACAGTCATCAATTCATTCTTCTACCTGTACTCTTGTTAAAGATATACCAGAAACATTTATCCATCATACTATATAACACTGGTGCTTTCCCCTCCGGTGCAGTTTAGTGTATAGTATATATCATTGAATACAAAACAAATTTGGAAGTTGTTAGTTAGCCTTTCCCATACATGCATTAGAAAACCTAAGATTTTCAACTAGCTGCTAGAAGTTTCTATATAATCTTTGCTCTAAGAAGAAAATAGCATGGATAGAAGAATGTAACTCTCCTAACCCTAAGTTTCCCATTAAGAAAGAAGAAGCAGATATTTTAGAAATAAAAGAATTCAGCTAGGAATCTTAAGAAACAGAAATGTTCTCTGAACGAACCTCTTTGACATACAGTATATTGAGGAAGCAAAATGTGTAGAAGAGCAGGCTGAGCTGGAATGTGGAATTAAACATGTCATTAGTTTAGAGTCATTGCATTGCCACAAGAGATCCAAGTACAGCCCCTCCATGAATTTGGTTGACCCTTATCTAGCGCCAGTTAAGCTTTTACCATTAAATAACTAGATTTTTGTGTATGGGTAGCAATAATAAGCTTTTCTGTCCTTTGAACTCAAAGAATGTTCTTGGTTATTTGCGCGTAACAAAATGAAATTACCCACAAAGTGACATTCACAATCACCTTGATTAATTTGATTGCAGGTTAGTTTTCATTAAATCAAATTAGAAGAACTTCAGTTCAAGTAGGTAAAATGTTTTATTTTTTTTTAATGAAAATGTAAAGTGCTCAGTGGCTGAAGCTTATTACATAATATGCTTTTTTAAAAAGCAGCCTACCCAACAACATTTATGACTTTGAAATTTCATTTCAAAATTCAAAAGCATAAAATAAGCCAAGAAAATCATTTCAGAATTTGTCCAGCCTTCTTCTTTCAATGACCCACTCCTGTAAAGAGGAGAATCTGAGTTGTAGCTTTTCAATGGCAGGCTCAGGTTGATAACTGCTGTCGTAATATAGTCTGGAAAGAATGAACTGCTATGAATAAATTAGCCTTAGTCATGTAAGTTCAAAATCGAGGCAGTAATTACATCTGGTGAAGCGGGTTCCAGATGCATGGGACTTTACTTGTAGCCTGTGGCTTGTCTCTTATGTTTTGGCTATTTGAACTCATCTCCTTGCATGCTTTTTAATATTTCTGCTAAGGACACATCTGAATCTGGATGGTGTTAGCTTCACCAAAGTTTAGCAAAATATGTTGCAGGGCTGCTGAATTCTGTTGAATGTAATGCATATTCATGAAGGAACAGCAGCCAGGGTTCCACTCCAGACACATTGAAATTTTAATTCGGGAACAACTAAGGACCCAACCTAGCACTTTAAAGAGGTCAACTGATTCTCAACCATAAGAAGGAAAAAAGATAAGCAGGAAGAAGATTGTAAACTGGTGCCAACTGGGAGGAATAATCTTGTACTTGGGATGGCCTCTTATTCAAACGTAAGATTTTATTTCCCTGCTCCAGGCTAAAATGGCTAGTTTGGAAAGTATTTTCTCTGAATTTAAAACAGCTTCCTTATGTGCCTGATTCAACTTAATCCCCACTTATCCTTCTGCTCTTCTGTGCCATGGGTTAAAATGATTTTATTTCTTTGACTACAGCAAAGTACTATCGTATAGTTTGCACAGTATGCGGTATTTTCTTTTCTAATCCTTCTAAGATATTTTAGAACTTTTGTTCTTCTTCTTGGCCCATTAATTGTGGTTTTCTTGTTTTTTATTTGCTGGTCTATGACCAAATAAAAATGATTGACTGATTGATAAACACATTGCTGGCAAATGAATAAAAAAAATGCAAACAATTGGGTGTTCTGCAGAGTCTTATGCAAGGTGTATTTGAAACACAAAGAAATTGAGCAAATGAATTAATTTTCTTTGCCATGGCCTTAATGCTTTACTGCCAAATTATTTCCTAGGAATTATAATATTTGTTATTAACAGAACAACAGAGTTGGAAAAGATCTTGGAATCTTCTAATCCAACCTCTTCCCCCCAATTTATACCATTCAGATTATTTCTTTTAAAGCCCCAAGATACATTTTATGTAAGGAATATATTAAAGGTAAATGTTCCCCTCACAAATATGTGCTAGTCATTCTCGACTCAAGGGGGTTGTGCTCATCTCTGTTTCAAAGCTGAAGAGCCGGGGTCCGAAGACATCTCCTTAGTCATGACTAAACGCCGAAGGCACATGGAACGCTGTTACCTTCCCATCAAAGGTGGTCCCTATTTTTCTCCCTTTTTTATGTGTTTTCGAACTGTTAGGTTGACAGAAACTGTGACAAGTAACGGGAGCTCACCCTGTTACGTGGCACTAGGGATTTCAACTGCTGAACTGCCGAATATATTACACTGCCTAATTATACACCAATATTTTTTTAACCAAAGTAGAATTAGCATACTGTTATGTCCCTACATGTCCTGCTCCCTACTGTCAATCAACACAATTAGTGTGTTGTGTTCGCATTCAGGCGGGAGATTTGGCGCGTTGTTATTGGTTAACGCTCTGACAGCTAGGAGTATAAAAGAGCTGTTGGAGCGCAAATTGTTGTCTTGTTCTGGTTGCTGAGTAGAAAATAAACCTGTTGCATGAACGCAGAATCTACTTATTACCTCAGACGCTATATATATTACATTGCCTAATTATACAGCAATACTTTTTTTAACCAAAGTAGAATTAGCATACCACCATCTAAAGCAGCTGGTATGCCCTGAAAATACTTCATTGTATTCATCAAAGTATCACCCCATTATCAGAAATTTTAGAGAAGGAAGTCAGGTAATTATGTATTCAATGTCTTTCTGTACCCATTCTCAACCCATTCTCTGCCCATTAATTTTTCCATCCTTAAATCTCTGGGTCTTATTTTATGCCAGTCCCAGTGAGGTAGACGGTGAAATGAAATAAAACTTTTTTTGCTGTTTACACTCTGTCTTCTCCTCAGAGAAGGTTGTCTGGCTCTAGCTCTTATCCTTTCATTACCAAGTGAAGTTTTTCTGGGGCTGAACTCTTGAGCTGTTTTTTAGTCTTACTTAGCAGCTCAGAGATTGAAAGCATGTTCCCAAATCGTAAAGAGAGGCTTTCCCTTAAAAAAAAAATAGCCACTGAGCTTAATTTTTTTAATGTGACAGAAAAAAAGCATTGAACACACAAGGAATAATTCTATCAATTGTATTGACATTACACTCAAATTAAATCAGACTGAATATTTGTCTAAGCCAGGGGTCAGCAACCTGTAGCTCTGGAGCTGCATGTGGCTCTTTCACCCCTCTGCTGCGGCTCCCTGTCACTCAAAATATGTATCACAACCGCCAATGTGTGACACCATGCCAGCACACGATTTATTGAGCTTGTCGACCCCAGTAGGCCAACCATGGATAAATCCAAGAAAAGAAAAGTTTCAGAAGAAAACAGAACCTTTAATTCAAATACATATGCTGGTTTTGGGGGCACTCAGGAAATAGTCAGGCACTGGAAGGGTTTTGTGGCTCCCAGTGTTTTCTTTTCTGTGGGAAACGGGTCCAAATGGCTCTTTGAGTTTAAGTTTGCCGACCCCTCGTCTAAGCCCTCCCACATTTTGGTTTGTGGTTCCCAATAAATCACTCAAAAACAGCCCTCAACATGCAAAGGCATGAGCTCTCTCATCTTAGATATTGTTGGCATCGCGAATAAGAGCAGAACCTGGTGGACATTTTTATCTTACAAGAACCTTTTAATTTTAATGTTTAAAACCAAGTTCTGAAAATGTTCTTAAGAGTTGAAAAGTAATGTACAAGTATTTTCCTCCCAAAATATCTATCTATCTATCTATCTATCTATCTATCTATCTATCTATCTATCTATCTATCTATCTATCTATCTATCTATCTATCTATCATCTATCTATCATCGATCATCCATCCCTCCCTCCCTCCATCCTTCCCTCCCTCCATCCCTCCCTCCCTCCATCCCTCCCTCCATCCATCCATCTATCATCCATCCATCCATCCATCCATCCATCCATCCATCCATCCATCCATCCATCCATCCATCCATCTATCAAATATGTGAGCAATATAAATGCATGGTAAGAAAAGGCAGCTTCTATAGAACTACAGCCATGAGGTCTTGGTCCCTATTCTCACTCACATTACTCTTTTTTTTCTCTTGCTACGACAAACTTTAGCATTCTGACCTGAATGAGGAAAAATACTGAGAAACTTTCCAATGTTGTCAATGATGAAGTACATCTTCATTACAGAATATCACTTTTTTAAATGCCAATCTCAAAAATCAATTATTTTCCTCCAAACATCATGGCCAGTTCAATGTGGTTCATAATATCACAATGACAAAATATTGCTCAATATAAAGATTCACTCCTTTAGCTGATTTCTTCTATGTGTATCAATACTTTTTAGCCCACTTTTATTTTTGAAGGGCCTTTCTGGTAATGTGAATTAGGTAAGTGAGCAGAATGTCTTATGTATCGTGTTTCCCCCAAAATAAGACAGGATCTTATTTTCTTTTGACCAGCTGAAATAAGCACTTGACCTTATTTTTGGGGAGGTCTTATTATTTTTGAAGTGCAGGAGGTAGCAAGCGAGGTCACCTCATGGCTGCTATGTTGCAATATTTTTGGAGAGAGCTTATTTTAAGGAGAGGGCTTGTTTTAGCACATGCGCTCAAAAGACCAATTTGGCTTATTAGCCGGGGAGGTCTTATTTTCAGGGAAACAAGGTAGTAGTTCAATGCTTGTGAATAACCCCTCCCAGAGAATGGTAGGATTGCTGATAATTTCTAAATAGATACGAAGGAATTAAATTTCTAATCTGCTTTTATGTAAATGGATCATTCATTTTTTGCTAATGTTGCCGAAATGCTTCATGTCCTCAGTTTAGATAATTTCTGTCTCATAGTGTAAATATAGAATTATGTAAATTAATTTTCAAGAGGCTTTTCTGAAAAAAGCAACATGTTTTTGATAAGGATTGCTAAAGAGATTAAAATGTTTTACCATTTACCATTAATTCCTTTTCATGGCTTGCCCAGTTATACTAGTATTGGTCAGTAAGTAAAATATTTAGATATTCACCTATAGAAAGCAATGACTATCAAACATTCTTGCCATAGTTTTCTGGTGACTTTTCTTCCCAGAAATTTTATTGAGAACCTGAAAGTTGAGTTGTTGTATTTTTTCCAGCTTTCCTGGCAAATATTATTTAACAAGATTGTTTAACAAGTCTTTTCATCTGCCTACTTACTAATAATGCAATAAATACACAGATTCAATTGTTGATAGATGTAACTGCTCCTATTATCTTAGGAGATTCTCAATTCGGGAAGTCAAATGCTTCTTCACACAAGTTTTGTAACAGATATTGATATAACTGAAAATCTATATATAGCAACTTAGAAAAAGGTGCAATCCTATAGCTGTGTTGAAACACTTAAATGCTTAACTGTTTTATAATCCAATTTATGTGTCAGTTGCAGTGGTGGGTTTCAAAAAATTTTCGAACCTACTCTATGGGTGTGGCCTCCTTTGTGGGAGTGGCTTGCTGGCCAAGTGACCTGGTGGGAGTGGCTTGCCAGCCATGTGTTTTCTCTCTCTCTATCTCTCTCTCTCTCCTTCCTTTTGTCTCTCTGTCCCTTTTTCCTTTTTTTCTTTCATCTCTCTCTCACTTTTTCTTTCTTTTTTCTTTTTTTCTTTCTTTCTTCCTTCCTTTCTCTTTCTCTCTCTGTGTGAGTCTCTCTCTCTCTCTCTCTCTCTGTGTGTGTGTGTGTGTGTGTGTGTGTGTGTGTGTGTGTGTCAGTGGTGGGTTTCCAAAATTTTTGGAATTTTCTTCTGTAGGTGTGGTCTGCTTTCTGGTGGAACCTCTTCTAACCGGTTTGGTAGATTTGACGAACCAGTTCTACCGAACTGGTGCGAACTGGTAGGAACCCACCTCTGGTCAGTTGCTACTGAGCTCAACAAGATCTAAAATAATCACATACAGAATCAATTCCTTGATCACTTAAGACAGACACTGTAATCCTTTAAAATAGGAATCAACCTGCCATTGAATCATGAAACTAAATAAATAACTTCCGGCTACTTCTTGTCATTGAATCAAATCTCATTTGCAAAAATTCCTATGTGACTAAATACAGGTAGCCCCTGACTTACAACTACAACTAAATTTCCACAGCTAAGCAAGGCAGTTTTTAAAGTTTTTGCCCCATTTTATGACCTTTGCCACAATTAAATGAATCACTGCAGTTGTTAGGGGAGCCACACAGCGATTAAGCAAATCTGGCTTCCTTCATGGACTTTGCTTATCGGAAGCTGGCTGGGAAGGTTACAAATGGTGATCACATGACCCTGGGACCGTGCAACTGTCTTAAATATATGCCAGATGGCGAGTGCTCAAATTTTGAACATGTGACTATGGGGACGCTGCAACGGTCTTAAATGTGAAAATTAGTCATAAGTCATTTTTTTCATTGCCATTGCAACTTCAGTCACTGAATGAATGCTTGTAAGTTGAGGACTGCCTGTAGCGGGGGGGAGGGGGGAGGCTGTAGGTGCCAACTTGAACTTGCTGAAGAAAAGATGAAATGTCCAGGTAATAAATGTAATGAATAAAAATAAAGATCTAGTTTGCTTTTTTTTAACTCTAACTTTTATGAAAGTGAATTTGAGTCTTTTTAGACCTACATCTTGTAAGATCGGATGTCTTAAATAGTACAGACAAAATGTTACCATAAATTGCTTTCTTGTGTAATATTATTCGACCTGACCGTTGCTGTCATCTCAGTGGGACTGAACACAAGAGTTAAGACTGGTACTGATGTCCATTTAATATTATTTATTCTGCCGGTCATTTAGATCTTAATTCTCCATTTCCTCTTTCCTTGCACTACAGCACTTGGACTTATTGCCCTTGGACTACAGCAGCGGAATAACAGACTTATGCTCTATTTCGGGATGGCTTGCTATTTTAATGCTATGTAACTTCCTAGAAAAACTGTTTTAAGTGGCTTTTTTAAATAACATAATTCACACTCTTCATATGTTTCAAAGGAAGCCAGATGAAACATGAGGAAGATTGCACCAAGGAGAATTTGAGAGCTTCCACCATCTCCACATAAAGAGCATTTAAATACGTCCTTATTTGTAATAATACATATTTCTTTTCTTTTTTTCTGTAATTACTTTAAAAAAGAATTGCCTTAAATAGTGAGATGAGCAGCATATAATTTTAATAAAAATAAATAAATATAAATGTGAGGCCTGCAGCCATGCTCCTTTTGGATCCTTGGCCTGCCACACTTCTATTCTACTCTGCTGTTTCTATAGTGGGGAAATGGGGGGGGGGATAGTACGGAGTAGAATGTTATATAGCCACAAAAAAATTCCTTTCGAGATTGCCAAGGTCATCCTCTGTCTTGGTACCTCTGCACCTGACCGGAACTGGATGGGTGGAATTGCCAGCATGGCAGTGGAAGACTGGACTATGTGATGGACTTGTGGGTGTGGGGGGCAAGATCATGAACTTTAACTTGGGGGTGGGGGGAAATGGAAGAAGCTTCAGATTCGGGTTTTCCCACAGATGTGCCAGCATGGCTCTCTTAATAAATTGGAACTTTGAGCAGCACGTTGCCTTGGACTCTAATTTAATTTTGGATGCTATCTGGAACATTGACACAATAACCCACAAATGAAGACAAATATATGTGTCCCAGGATAATGTTGCAGGATCCAATCTGTATGGGTCGCTGGGATCAGAGGTTTTGTCTTCTGAGCTTTCGGATTTATGCTAGAGCCCATTTTCAGGGAACTTCTCTCTAGCTAGAGATATTCCTTGAAGATGGGTTCCAGCACAAATCCAAAAACTTGATCCAGAAACCCATACCTGTCTATTTTTAAAAATAATGTTTTTATCATGTATACAATTGCTGTACTTATTAAGTACACTTCACCGGCTTAAACATTGCAATTTTTCTATTTTTTCAGCTAGGGTAAAAATAACATGAACATATTGCTATGTAAAATGGTAACATAGAAACATCTTTAGTGATGCTTACAATCGGACTAAGCAACAAATGGAATGGAAACCAATTTCTTAGCATCTACCACCATTTGGATGCAACAAGACCAAATTTGATACTCCTTAAAGAAAAAGGAATTGGAGAAATATGTTATTTGAGAGTCTTTTAAGAGATAAAAAAAGTAATCAAATTGCAAATTAGAGTCTATTTGAGCAATAAATTAGTGTCAGTGTGCCTGTTTTCAGTGCAAATAGAAAATCGGTGCATATGCTTTTGAGTCAGCCGTATCTATTTCCCATGGTGATGGTACAAAAATAATTAGTAATATTAATTAGTAGCAAAGAAAAGAATAAAACAGAAAATGCACACCATGTACTCATGAAAATGCACACCATATATTCATGAAAACCTGTCTGGAAACAGGAATCTAAATGTGAGGTCTTCATAATTGTGGCTGAAGCTGCACATCAAGCTATATTTGTGATAAGGCATTTAGCAACCACATTTAGGTCACTCTAGTAAAAGAAAGGATGCAGCTTTTAAAGGGATCTTCCTCCACCTATACTCTCATTCTTTCCCAAACTTTTTCTGCAGGGTTTAGACAAACAGGTTCAGAATGGTGTGGAATGAAACAGCAGATTCTACAAGATAGGCACGGTGGATAGCAAAGGGGATGGCAATAGGGACATCTCTATTTGTTTTCCTCCAAGGACACTACCTTCCAAGTGATGCACAAGAGCTGACTGAGTTAAGGTTAAATGTAAGTACCATTTTATCATACACCCCCCACCCCACATCCCAAAATTTGAAAGCTGCAGAATCAGACAAAATGAAGTCGGGAATATATAATCCTTCAGAAGTGTTGACCCAGCTACATCAAATCACTGCATTTACGACATACCAAACCATAATTGTGTCTTAGTGAAATTTTTAGTTGGTCAATTGTGGTCACTGGTTCTGCTTTTAAGTCCAGGTAGCAAGACTCTAGGCTAAACCATTTAATTGCTACTGTATGGCCCACTGTTATAAAATTTGCTACTCTAATGTTACAAAAATCAAATCAATTTAAACACCCGAGGGTATTTTTGAATTATCAGTTTGGAATTTCATCACTATATGAAGAATTAGGTATTTATCAAACTGATTTTGTGTTTTCTTTCTGCTTATAAGTTGATTCTCTATCAGTGAAATAGAAGATAGAAGATAGAATCATACGGCTGGAAGAGACTTAGGATGCCATTTAGTCCAATCCCAGCTCAAGGCAGATGTCTTATATGGCATCCCAGTTAAATGGTTGTCCAGTCTATTTTAGAAAACCTACAGTGATAGAGCACCCATTACTCCAGCAGGTAAGTTACTCCATGGATTCCCACTATCAGAAAAATTATCTTTACTTTTAAGTTGGCTCAATCTTTAACATGCTTCTACTCAATTAATACTGGGTTTTTCAATTTTGAAAAAGCAATCAATCAATATTATTTCACATGGCCAAAGTGTAATGATCAGTTTAAAAACTAGGGTGAATATTTTCTTATATGTAACATGTTTTCCCCCTTTTTCCTTTATATTTTTGATCTTATTTCCCTTCTCTCTCCCTCTTCTGTTGCCTCGCCTCAGGCTAAACCAATAAAATAATATACTCTATGACTTCTGTACGTAAAAAAATATATGTTAAATGTTCAAGCAGATACATTTTTTTTCTTGAACTCAGGAGAGCCTCTAGGTACAAGCTGTCATATGCTTTGGCTCCAATTGTGCATCCCCAAGCTGCAAACCTGAGAAAAAAAGTTTATATTACTGAAGCTAAGCAGAGTGTTTACTTGGTGCACCTGCTTAATTCAAAACAATGTAAACATCAGGTGTGTGTGTGCATGTTTGTGTTTGTGTGTGTGTGTGTGAAAAAGAGAGAGAGTGAGAGAGAGAGGGAGGGAGGGAGGGAGGGAGGGAGGGAGGGAGAGAGAGAGAGAGAGGGAGGGAGGGAGAGAGAGAGAGGGTCAGTTGTGCGATCACAACTTCCAGGGCATTCGTTTTGAATTCTGGTCCAGGTTCCTCCCACCCAGTCCAAAGATGCATTCTGGTTTTCCAGAGTTATTTAAAAATAACTTTAAATAAAATTTTAATAGGTGCACTTCGAATGAAAACAAATAATAGGGAACTACAAAAATAACAACCAAGTAGTTCAAAGCAAGAACACATTGCATTGAAAAACTATCTAGAAAGCTGTACATTTTAAACCAAAAACCAGAATCCCATAGCAAATATAGAAAGTAGCCATAAACACACACAGATGCACAGCCAGCTACTAAACTACACTTGTGGACTTGAATTCTCCTGACAATTAAATATTCCAATAAAAACAAGAGAAGAGATGGAAACACAAGTTTCTTATTATCACACTTCATATCATAAAATATTGAGGTTAACCTACTTTGAGCAGAAGTTGTGCAACAAACTGGCTTATGCAAATATTTTCTATTGTTGAACTATCTTAAATGCAGCTTGTCATAATTTAACTTCAAGCACGTTGTGCTCTCAAATCATCCTAAGCATATCTATAGTTTCAACCCACTGACAAATCATTACTGTGCCAGCAACATCTTTGAGGCCATGTGAAGGGGGAAGGCAATTCAACAAATCAAATATAATTGAAACCAGGTAACTATTAGAGTAAAATAAGCTCTTTTTCCCTAGATCCCTTAGTATTAGAACTACATAAATTACAAATACAATACAATGTAATATCTCTCTCCTGGAAAATAAATAAAAATGGAGAAGTTTGTATCTGAACTTGATGTTAGCCATGTTAATTCCTGTGTGAAGCATAGGCTAATTTGTTTCCTATGGATTTGTAGTTTCATCTTAAGAAAAGGAAGCTTTCAGTCAAAGGAGAACAATTCACAGGAATAAATTTACATTTAGCAATAGCAATAGCACTTCTATTCTGCTTTACAGTGTTTTACAGCGCTCTCTAAACGGTTTACAGAGTCAGCATATTATCCCCAACAATCTGGATCCTCATTTTACCCACCTCAGAAGGATTTTATAATGTTGTACAATTAGAAAAATATTTGCTAAAACCAACAGAAAAAAAATAAGATGGCACTAATTTAATGAATGATCGTGAGCCATAAACATAATAAATGTGTGACTAATATCTACACTATATACAGTGAGGGGATTCAAATTATTTTACTATCAGTTCTGTGGGTGTGGCTTGGTGGGCGTGGTGTGGCTTAGTGGGCATGGCTTGGTGGGCGTGGAAGGGGAAGGATACTGTCAAATCTCCATTCCCTCCCCACTCCAGGGGAAGGTTACTGCAAAATCCCCAATGCCTCCCGATCAGCTGGGACTCGGGAGGCAGAGAATAGATGGGGGCAGGGCCAGTCAGAGGTAGAATTTACCAGTTCTCCAAACTACTCAAACTTTCCACTACTGGTTCTCCAGAATTGGACTGGTAATAAGGAATATCCTTAAAAAAATACAATAAAATTGGAAAGAAGCTTGGAAATCTTCAAGCCCAATCTCCTGCCTAGTACTGGAATCTTCATACCATCTCTGACAAATAGCTGTCCAATTTTTTTCCTTAGAAAATCCAGTAAGGGAACTTGAGGAAGCATGCTGTTGCATTGCTTAACAGCTCTCACAGTTAGGAAATTCCTCCTTAATTCAAGCGTGGATTACTCACTGTAAAACTTCTATCCTTGATTTTTGTCTTAGCTTTCAGTACTCTGGAAAATAAATCAATACCCTCTTCCTTGTGGTATCCCTTCATGTATTGTAATATTGCTATCATACCACCCTTTAACCTTATCTTCTTTCGGCTAACCACACCAAATTCCTTTACCCACTTCTTGTAAGATTTGGCTTCTAAGCCTCTCACAATCTTTTTTTGCTGTTCTCTGCTCTTTTTCTTGTTTCTCAGTGGCCTTTCTTATTGTGGTCTCCAGAACAGGACATGTTTTTTTAATTGTGGTCTGACCAGTACAGCATAAATTGGGAATATCCCTTCTCATGATCTTGAAATTCTACCTCCATTCCAGGTAGTAGTTCCTCTTCTGTAATAGGCAGAGGGAATGGCCTAAGCTTAACTTAATTTAAACTTAACTTAAAAGTTTGCGCTCAGGACCCCTTCCCACTTTTAAAAATCACAAACAATCCCAAAAGCGCTTTTGTTTGTATGGATTTTATTTATTCGTATTTATCATATTAAAAATTAAAATAGATGCATTCACTGCTGCTTCTCACAATTGTTTGATTGGATTTTAATACTGCATTATTTTTCAACATAGACTGGCATATTATTTGATTTTGTGGACCCCTGGACAGGGACTTGGGGGACCTGCAGGGGTCTTTTAGGACAATACTTTAAAAAGCACTGGCCTAGGAGAACAGGAGAAAAAGCTGCTACCAAGACAATGGTCAGATAAAAGAAACCTGAACCTGGGAGTAGAACTGTAATCTGAACAAATGTCTTAGACATGATCTTTCTTAGATCTTACAAATAAGTGTGTGTGTGTGTGTGTGTAATGCATTCAGGTTTTCATGATTCTCTTTCTATATCTTTATAATAAAAAATAGTGTTAATCTGTGTGACTTTGGTTTCCTAGTCTGGTCTATATTGAAAGGATGACATTGTCCCCATTCAAATTTATTTTAAAGCTCTCCAGATAACCTTAGCAAGATATCTTCCAGATTGGAAGTATGTATGAAAACACCACCTGTGCCCAGTGGTGAAATTCAATTTTTTTACTACTGGTTCTGTGGTCGTGGCTTGGTGGTCATGGCAGGGGAAGGATACTGCAAAATCTCCATTCCCACCTCACTCTGGGGCCAGCCAGAGGTGGTACTTGCTGGATCTCCGAACTACTCAAAATTTCCACTACTGGTTCTCCAGAACCTGTCAGAACCTGCTGAATTTCACCCCTGCCTGTGACCTAGGTTATTTTGCTCATAGACTCATAGACTTGAAAGACACATCATCTTTCAGTATTCTTTCCAAGCTCTCTCTGTCAGTGTCACTTATTTCAGCATGAAATAATGGTTAATAGATCTGATTGTTTGGGTCACATCTTCATACCTAGGGGACAACTTACTGTTTTGATAGGATGTCTGATCTGCAGGCTGCTGATTCTTCTTAACAGGGAGTCACCCATCATCACCACACATCTCTTGCTCTTTTGGGGAATCCACTAGATTACTTGCCTGTGATAGTATGACTTTCTTTCGTATTACTGTGATACTTGGTGAAATCCCTTCTCTACAATCTGTGAGACTTCCTTCAGGTGGAGGAAATTGGACTATTCTAGTTTTGTTTTTTTTTGTTTTGTTTTAGCAGTAGACTTATATACCGCTTCATAGGGCTTTCAGCCCTCTCTAAGCGGTTTACAGAGAGTCAGCATATTGCCCCCAACAATCTGGGTCCTCATTTTACCCACCTCGGAAGGATGGAAGGCTGAGTCAACCCTGAGCCGGTGAGATTTGAACCGCTGAACTGCTGATCTAGCAGTAGCCTGCAGTGCTGCATTTAACCACTGCGCCACCTTGGCTCTTGGTGTAGTTTCCCTATTCTTCATCATCAACTTGCTGAGTTCCAGTCCTACCAGAGGTGTTTGTTAAAAAACAATGCATATTCAAAAGTTTAATAATGTTTTGAACAGATTTGGGTGAAGGATTTATGGTCTCAAGGATTGCTGATGATTATATCCTCTATAGCACAGATACAAAGAAAGTTAAAAAATATATAATTGGAATCTCCCAGAAAAACTATCTCCTCCTCCTCCTCCTCCTCCTCCTCCTCCTCCTCCTCTATTATCTCTTTCCTGTTAGGACCATCTTCTGTGACTAAGAATTAAGATCAGTTTAGGCGAATTGGGGAAAGAAAAAGTTTATATATCTCTTACATACCTCTGGTTCTGGTGATTGTTTCATAATTTTAAGAGCAATATAACTGCCAATTGAGTGTCCAATAAGTACGAGCTTGACATCTTTTGGCACATACTTTCGGAGGAATTTCAACTTGTGTTCAACTTGTCCTTGAAGCCCAAAAACATCATCGGTGTCATGTGAAACCGTCTCTATAAACAACCAAAAATAATAATAATAAAATTATATCCTTTGCTTTGAAGATGATTTATTGCATTCACTGTAGCTCTTTATAAGTGCTTTCAAAAACAATCCAGAAATGACCAAGAATACTCCTAGACCTTCTTTTAGTGATAATTATTTAATGTTGTTCAATTACTTGTAATAAATAGAACATTACCAATAAAATAGTAACACTAATTAAAACTTATTTAAATGCACCATGCAGTAAAATTAACCAAAAATAATATAAAAGCTTTTAATTTTTTCCAGAAAGTTAGCAGAAGGGAACATTCTGAATTCTTAGAGGACAAAAGGAAGATGTAGAATTGCATAAAGAACACCCAGTTGTGATAACCCCAATGTCTATTTTTCCTGTAAAGACTAGAAAAGCCCACAAAATGGCAGCATTTTAAAAACCAAAAGGCAGGCGAATTATTTTTTTCGGGTAACAGTGAGCAAGAATTATGTTGCTGGATTACCTTCACAATTATGAGTTTTAACTATTACATATTAAGTCCCATTCTATTCAGGGCTTGGAATCCTACAATTTTAGAAATTTTATTCTATTCAGAGAATTAGTATGTTTCAGCCCTCCATAGTTTGGAAACTTTTGATATTATTTAGCACCTTAAATGTTTCTCAACCTTTGGCACTTTATGTTCCACTCCAATACTTCACTAAATAACTTTCTTTTATATCAAACAAGATAGGGGCATCGGGGGGGGGGTGGTCATAAACATGTTTATAATCATTCCATTATTATGGTTATAAGTTACAGTAAATTTTAAACACCTAAAAATTTAAGTGACTAGTGCACGAAAAATATGGGACGTGGTGTTTAGAGAAATTAGAGCACTGTTGAATGTAAATCTAGAAATGCCACTGAGGATTGCGTTATTGTTGCTGGTGGAAAAATGGATATAAATGAAACAAGAAAAGAATTTATTGTAAATTTAGTAACAAGAGCTAGATTAGTGATGGCTAAATATTGGGGACAAAATTGGGATATTCAAAGAAATGAGTGTTATAATGAATTTTGGAGTATGGCAACAAATGATAAATTAAAGTAAATAATCATAATGAAATATGGAGGGATTTTATAAAATCAGTGTTGGTGGAAGGCAAAGGGAATAAACCTACTCAAGAATATATGTTGTTTTTGAGGGTATAAGGGCACAATTGGAATATATTGTATATCTAAGAAATATAAGGGGAGAGGAAAGGTCTCCATGGGGTAGGGGGTGCACTGTAATGTGTTTTTCCCTTTTCCTTTTGTCTTTCTTTCTTTTTTGTATTCAGTTGTACATATACTGTTGGTATTATTTGTGTTGAAATAATGTAAGCCTTCAGGAGATGCAGTGTGTCACCAACACAGACAAAGCCAAAAGGTGAGATGGGCAGCTATATAAATCTAATAAATAGCATAAAATACTCATGGCCTTGGAGACATTCACTGTGTAATATAATTTCAAATGCATTCTTCCTCTCTGTTTCATTTTCCTCATGAAATAAAAGTTTATTAGAAGAAGAAAAAACGCTTGTGAAAATCTCATTCAAATATTCTCTTCTATAGCAAACCTTCATTCCACTTTAACAGACTACATCTGGTATGGTATCAACAGCAGAAAGTCAAGCTAAGTTCCAGGTTCAAATCCAGTCAACAATGAGAGGGGGAGAGAAAAAACAGAGAAGGGAACCTGTTTCTGTTTAGTATCTCTCTTCCTAGGTTGCTCAGATGAGACAGTCAAGGCGAGATGACATTCACTATTTAAGAGTTTCTCAGAGGCTATGTTGCACAGGGTTGTCTATGGTAACATGTTTGGCACCATACCGAGAACATGAAGAACCACTTATTGAGTGTGCTCTCATATGGTCCCCGCGTAATTAGTTGTTTTTAAAAAAATGCCACAAAAAAGTAATTGTTGGGTATAAAATGATAATTGCTTCAAGAAAACAGGATCTTCTACTGTTTATTGTTTAGTGTTCAATGTTTAGCCTTTTGTTCAAATCTTAAACAAATTAAACCAGGGATGGCCACAGAAAAAGCTTTGAGAAAGCCAATTAATACTGTTGGTAAACTGTCCTTAGAAACATCCTGCCATGATTTATGCTATTAAATTAAAAATGGAAGAGGCGGAAAGGAGAATGTGAGAGACAGAAGTAAATGATATGTCCCCTCTTTTTACCTCCTCAAAATAAAAATAAAAAAGATGACAGCAATCTTTTGCCAATAACAGTTTTCTTTTTTCACTTATTATACAGGTAATGGAAAATAAAAAGTTTTGTAGCAAAGGCCTTAGGCCAAAGCACTGTTTTCAGATGAAGGCCTATTTTTAAGGCCAAGTTGCTCTAGTTATTTTTTCATCCAGTCCATAGCCAAGTATTGTGTTGTAAAGTGAACATCTAATTCATCCTATGAAAAGTAATGTCTTGAATTATATGAAACTCTCAAGTAACACAAGCTTAAGATAATTTTTGGATATGATCATTTCTCATGCTTTTCCTTTCTCTTATTCATTCAACAATTAAATGAAATGATTGAAATAAAGGTATAGAAAGTAGTATCTTCATGTACCCAGGGTGTGTATATTGGTTTTTCTGCCCTGGATCTAAAAAGTCATTTAGTTAAAATAAAACGAATGTTTCTCAACTTTTTATAGAAGCAGAAACTAATCTTAGAAAAGGAATAGATAGCTAAGGTCACTTTCAAATATCCGATGGATAACAGAAGAGGAAAAAGAATTGTTGGTGTTTTTTTTTTTGCTTTCCTGTGCTATTATACTATTAGACCTTTGATCGATTACAAGAAATTGTGGATAGTTTTTAAAAATATGGACATAGCAGACCATCCCATCTTCAAATAATGTGTTCAAAATCAAGAAAAGATTATGTCATTGTTGCATACTGTCATCCTACTTATTTAATTTATGTGCAGAATAAAATGGAACTCACAAAATATTTGTTATGTTGGAGAACTAAAATAGAGGAAATGTTGTACTGTAAAAAAAAAGACTCAAGGATAAAGGAAAGGAGAGAAAGGAAAGAATAAAAGTATCACGGTTTAAATGAACTGATTTAATTACATTTAAATCACAAGTGCAAAGATATCAATGTGTTTCTGCGCCTAGAGCAAGAAAAGAGATCACATGAGCCGTTGTAGTTTTGATCCTATTCAGTTTTAATTTTCTGTAAAGATTAGTGCAATTGCATAGGAAAGAGTTTGTTTTGTATTCTTTAGCACATGTGTGGCAGCCATTAATGTCCAGAATATCAAATTAGTTGAAGCCCTTTTCTCTTACTCATTTAGCATCTTACTGACATCTTACATACCCTTCAAATCCCACAAATGAACTATGAGTTGGGACATGATTTGTCTTCTAGAGATTTCTCCCCAAACACAATGCCTTTTCAGACCTCTAGCTGGCTCTTTTGGAGGTAATGCACATTGTTTTTACTCAAAGAGGGAGTTAAGAATATAAATTGAAAACCACAGTATTGCTCATCTCAGTGAACTGTGATATAACCCCGTGAAACTGTGACACCAGAAAATATAAATGTTTCTTTTCCACAAGCTTCAAATTCATAAATAAATATCTTTATGTCATGGAGTTAAAGGCTGAAAACATCCATAAACAATATGTGCACGCGTGCGCCCACACACACCTAGACTCAAATTAAGAGGATTGTGGACAATGAAAGGCCTTAGTAATATAAGATTAGAAAAAAAAAAGAAAGGAAAATTTTCCAATCCATACTCTTGCTCAAAATAAATAAATAATAATAATGGTGCATTTATTGGAATGGAATCGAGAAGAAATATTACTTTTAAAGTAGGATCGGCAAACTTGTTTTTACAAATTAAATTACATAAAATAAACTGCTAAACACAATGTCCTGTTTAATATAGAGAATGTAATTTTAAATAGAAACACATCAAAATAGTTATAGTAGCATAAAGCAACGGGGGCAAAAAAGTATACTTGTTATATTTGCACACAAGTATTTAGAGGGATAATAGGAGCTGGGAGCAGTTATTCTCTCTCAGCCCAACTCACTTCACAGAGTCCTTGTGCAGAAAATAGGAGGAGGAACGTGTATTGATATGTTTCCTGCCTGAAGTTACTTGTGAAAATAGTAAGGCAGGATACAAATGAATGAAAAAGTAAAAAAGTAAATAAAGGTTTCCTCCTGTCCAGTCATATCTGACTCTAGGGGGAAGAGTTCATCTCTATTTCCTTTTTGAAATATATATTTTTATTATCCATTTTCATAACATATAATCACATGTATACTATTACATAGCCAATATCATATTGATGGTTCCATGGTCATGTGTCTGGCATGACTATTCCCCGAGATGCATGGAACATTTTTACTTTCCCACTGAAGTGGTACCTATTTATCTATTTGCATTTGCATGCTTTCAAAATGCTGGATTGGCAGGAGCTTGGACAAGGACGGAAACTCATCCCATCACTGAGTACTTGAGTCTTGAACTCATAGTCTTTCAGTTGACAAGCCCAGTGTCTTAACTGCTAGGACATCGCACCCCTTATGAATGAATGAGTGAATGAATGAATATGATTAAGATTGGTGAATATGTATATAATTTAAAAAGTAAAAGGTTGTTTGAAACAAATGAAAAACAAACATACTCTAAAACTACCATGTTTCAGTATTATTGGCACTGATTTCAAAATAAAATACGTTCAAGGGGAATTATTCCAGAGGAGTAAACTTCTATGCTTCTCTTTTAATTTATACAAGAAAAGTAATTTTCTTGTTATCTTGGATAATCTTCCTATTTTATCTGCTATCCTTAAATCACACAAACTGATTTATGCAGTCTTCAACTTAATTCTACTCTTGCTGACAAGCCTAAAGCAAGTGTTATACGTACAAAGGCAGTTATACAATTCTAGTATATGCGCGCAAAATGTTTTTTTTCCAGTTATTGAGTTATAAGGTGAAATAAGATACAAAATACTGAAGTAAATAGAAAAACAGTGGGGAGGAAAGGAGGGGAGAAAAGTGAGGAAGGATTAGGAAAAAGAAAAAGAAACATTGACTTCTGACTCTGTTGCAGTAAAATAAGGCATTAACATCAAATCACAACTTTTTGTATTTTCATAATAATATAAACTAGCCATTTCTATAAGGATCTATCAATCTAATTGGTAAAACCCAAAATCAAAGTTTCATTCTTTTCCACTTCAAGTTCAGAAGCGGTGTCCATGTGGAAACAAAAGTACTTATATTCCTTTCTTCAATCAAAATAGTCAATTTTGCCATTTCAGTCAACTCCACCAGCTTCTGCAACCATTCGTCCATGGTAGGAATCGAAGTGCCCTTCCATTTTTGTGCACACAAGAGACTTGCTGCTGGCAACTTATAATTAGTAATGAAGTTCCAATTTTTTTCTCCAAGTCTTTTGCATTCTGCAAAATGTTTTTGCATTCATAATGTTTAAGTTCAAAATGGGTTATTTCAACCATTCTACAAATGGTTTTGCAAGATGTTTTCATTTTGATGCAAAGGTTCTTTTCATGTTTAAAATACTTCTGGAATGGTTGAAACTACCCATTTCAAATTAGAAGTGGGAGATGATTCAAGTAGAAAACATCCTGAAGTCAAACTGTTTTGTATACCCTTAAATTTTAGTAAGTTAATGGGATAGATCAAGGTGAGGAACTTACAAGCCTTCCCATGTTGTTGACTTTAGTGCGGCATCCCTAGTCACGCTATCAAGGAATCATAGGAGTTGAAGTTCATTGACTTTTGTAGGATCAAAATTTGTCATATATAAAATAAAAATGCAAAAAATAGACATTTGTATGTGTTTGTGTGCATGCATGTATATGAAAGATTACAAACAAACACAAAGCACATCAAAAGAGAAAAAGATCAGCTGGAAATCCAAAGCTTTCCCCCCATGGTATACTTTTACATATTACACATTAACTCTTGGCACAAAATGTTTGTCCATTTCCAATCAATATTAATGAATTATTATGGGTGTTTATGACTTCAAAAGTCCTTTAAAGTTCCTGAAGAGTCAAACTGAGCAGCAAAGGCTGAACCATTAAGATGAGCACCACTACCATGCTGAGGCAGTTCCTAAAACGTTAAATGAAAACAACCAGTCTTTTCTCACACACTGATGTGGTAATATTTCACTGTTGATGAATAGCCTGCAGAACTTTGAAAGTGAATCATTGCATATATTAAACAGTCCTATAAACAGGAAGCTCCTGCTCTATACTGAAAAACCAGACATATTCTGCAGTAAAAACATTCTAGTATATTTGTGACACTACAAAAGAGTAAATAATTCATTTCTTATTATATAATACTTGCTGGTTAGCATTACATAGACCTCATGAAAATTCATGAGGATTATGAAATAGAGATGTTTTAAGCAAACTATTTGCTAAAACATTGTAAGAAATAACCATGTAATTTCATTAACACACCCAGTGCTTCTTTCACCTGCATTTATTTGTTATTGTTGCTTTTATCAGAGCCAAATCAGATGCAATATTAATCATGAGACTGCAACCAAGTCCTGAAAAACCTATATTTGAGAGGTCACCAACTCAACAGTCATTAGACTGGGAGCGAGAACTGCTAAATGGAGGAGTATTCCACTTATAAATAGGGCAGCATTCTACCTAAGCAGTCCTCTTAGCCTGTAAGGATATGTGGGAAAGATTTGGGGAGGCAAGGGCTAGGGAACAATCAGATAAGAGACAGCATAACCAGCAGTTGGATAATGGGCAGGACAAGAAGCTCAGAAGAGATTCTCGGGTTGTAAAAGAGATAGGAGAGGGAAACAGGATTGTACTTTCAGGCTTGTAAGATTATGTCAATGTAACTTTACAAAAAAATGAAAATCAGCTTATCTGGTTGTGATTCCTATCTGGCTTACCCCGCAAGACTGACACAAACTTATTAGTTGTCTCTGGAGATTCTCAGTCATCCAGCTCATAGTTGTCAGAACTAAAGAAGCTTCTTGGATGAGAAGCAAAAGATCTTCAAGGAAAAACAAATCCATTTGACTTTTGAAAAAGCACCTTGGGACAAACTGATTAGTTATACCATCTTGAGAATGGATGGTTGCTTGCCATGTCTTGGGTCTTGGATATTAGACAAAAATCCAAAGAAAAAGTGAAAACTAATGCACATTTTCAGTGTTCACTCTCATTCAAATAGTTCCCCACCCCCAGGGAGCACAGCTTTCCACTCAATGGTTGTATTTTATGGACACATGCATGAAAGTTGAGCTGAATTAAGGCTAAATACGATTTTATCCTATCCATCGAACAATTTAACAGCTGTGCATTAAGAAAATTTGACAGGGATAGGGAATGTAAAGGCATTCAAGTATGGCTGATCAGCCACTGCATTTACAACATGCTAAATTACAATGATATCTTAATGGAGGAAACAAGCCTCCTTAGCTAAACTATTTATTACTTCTCTTCTACTGCAATGGGAGGGACAGGGACTGTTGTTCAGAGCATAATTAGGGGTGATTAATCCCTTTTGGGAAGGAGCCCAGTATAAGAACTTTCCCAAGCCACAGTGATATTTACCTCAGCATTTGAGTTTACTTGAGTCGTAACCCCACTTGGGCAGAATCTCAAGCAATGCTCAGGACAATTATTATCTGGGATTCACTTTGGCCTATGGCCTATGAGTAATTGGATAGGGTGTTTTCTAAAATGTCTCAGCCACTTTGAGCAACCGGCACAGTTCTCTGCATCCATTAGATTATTGATGCTCCTTTAAGGAAGGAACTATTTCCAATAGCCTTGAAGGAAGCTGGCATATTTTCTCCTTAACAGGCCCTGCCTGGACCCAGGAATTAGATAACTATCACCCAGTTGTCGAACCATATTTTTGTCTGTTTGTTCAGAGAACACTGGATAAAGCAATTATCTGGATCCCAGTCAGTCAGGTTTAACAATTTTGAGGTATCCAAAACAAAAGCTCTCTGAAAAAATAATTTCTATGTAATGAATTTAAGATATCCCAAATTCCATATTATAATTCCTTATTCCTATTTAATAACAACAATAATGACAGTCAGCCAAAATTTTAAATGTGAAGTTACGAGTGGAATGCAAAGTGTTAATGTAACTGATTTTAAAGCTTCTAATTCAATTTCCACATAATAAGATAAACCCAGTATATTAAGTTTATACATACATACATACATGCATGCATACAGTGTCTATAACTCAATAAAAGATCAATTGTTTAATCTCTAGTTGAACATGATCTTATTGACAGCCGCATATGATCAGTAGCTTCTGTTTTGAAAGCCAGCGCTCTGAAATTTTTAAAAGCCTCTGAGAGGAAGCACTAACATGCCATTTAAATAAACTTTCCAAATCTATGTTTTCAAGCTTAAGAGCAAGAAAGTAAATTACTTCACTACTACACCACTCGAACAAAATGCAACTGAAACTATGAAACCAAATTAAATAAAAGCTGTTCCAATTTTTTAAGAGATATGTTAAGGAAACCTTATAATCTTTCAAAAATAAATGTACTGTGTGCAAGCTTCAGTTGCTTATTTTAAGAAAGGAACAAGGATTGCTGTGCTTTGATTACAATAAAATCCAAGGAGGCATTTTAATATTACCCCTGTCCTTGTTTTTTAAGCTTGCCATTTTAAGTCCAAATATGCCATTAACATCCTCTAGCTCTTTAACTATATAAAACAGAGACACAAACAAAACAATAATATGCAAGTTGTAATGGACAAAACTACGGGATATAAATAAGTAGTCGGTGTTTATGAGGTTATAAAAGGAGCTGTTCATAAGTAGCCTCTGCAGTCAAGCAAACCAACCCTTAGGAAAATGTAATGAGTCAAAGTGTCAATACTGGGCAGTGCAGAGGAAAAAGCAACATTTAATGATTCTGCTAATGTTTATTCAGCATGTATAGATCCTTCGTTCTTAAGCAGAATGACAAAATGCCATGTTAAACCCTTCCGTATATTACAGCTTTAAAGGTAGACAAATGTAAAGAGATCTCAAATTTATAGTTAACCATTACTATACTAACTGCTAACACTACACACACACACACACACACACACACACACGACACACCTTTTTCCCTCAAAAAAAGAGGCTGAAAATCTGGGTGCATCTTATATACTGAATATAGCATTTTTTGCCTCCCGAAACCCTGCCTCCTTCACCATGCATAGCCTTTAGGAGGCTTTCAGAGTGCTCTGGGGGGCTGGAGAGGGCAGAAATGAGCGAAAAATTGGCTGTTTTTTGCTCATTTTGCCCTTCCCAGCCCCCAGGAGCACTAGGCATGCCTTTTTTTTTGACAAAAAGGGTCCATCTTTGCAAAAAATGGACCATTTTTTGCTCATTTCCCCCCAGGAGCACCCTACAAGCCTCCTAAAGGCTATGCCTGCCCTTTTTTTTGGAAAAAAAAATGGGCCCATTTTCGCCTGTTTTTTTTTTGTTAATTGCCTCTTCAAAATCTTGGTGCATCTTATACTCTGAAAAATACAGTGTGTCTGTTTATACACACACACACACACACACACACACACACTATAACACAAACATGTATCGTGACCCCATGGACAATGTTTCTCCAGGCCTTCTTGTCCTCTACCATCCCCTGGAATCCATTTAAGCTCATGCCTTCTGCTTCAGTGACTCCATCCAGTCACTTCATTCTCTGTCGTCCCCTTCTTCTTTTGCCCTCAATCTTTCCCAGCATTAGGCTCTTCTCCAGTGACTCCTCCTTCTAATTAGGTGGCCAGTGTATATCAGTATAAAATGTGCACCATATATCAGTATAAAATGACATTATCTTTTGGAATAGGAATTGACCAAAAAGTTAGCACTAGCAAATTTTATCTTTCGCACCTCTCCCAAAAGGGCCACTGGCAATTACACCCTTCTATCCCTTTCTCAGGTGACCAGCTCAACCTGGCTCAGGCACACCCACGCACCTTGGAAGGAATTACAGGCTTTAATTAAAAATAATAGTCATTAAAATACAAATCAACTTCAGAGTGAATATAAAACTTAGTCTTGGTCTCAGAAGCATCCACCAAACATGCTTCTGTTCACTTCCAAAGTTTCTACCATATTCCCATTTACACCTGATGTTATTAATTATATGAGAAAACTGAACTGGACTAGAGTTAAAACTGCAGGAAAGAGCAGACTTCTGTGTGATTAACATAGCCATATTCATGCACTCTCATGTAAGATATAAGACAATTTTTTGCTGAAGTCATCATTTTGCTCGTTGATAGATCCCTACTTAACAAGGAAACTGTCTGGACTCAATAATATAGACATCAAACTTTGGAAGAAATTGCAACAATAGAATGTTTGATCTATATCTCTAGAACTATAGAGGGCAGAGGAATAGCCCTAAAGAATAGGACAAAGAGCTACAACTAAGGCAATGATAGGACAAGTTGGGCTTGAATTCATGCCAAGTAATATTTGAGAAAACAATATTGGCCCCTTTCCTAGTTTCCACAGAAATAAATTCAGACTTCCAAGATTCTGTTACTATAACTATTACAATAAAAATAGCTGTGACCTTTTTTTGGCATTGGTTTCGTAGGTTTATTTTATAGCAGGGGTGACCCAATCTTT
Source organism: Thamnophis sirtalis (assembly GCF_051295495.1). Taxonomy (NCBI): domain Eukaryota; kingdom Metazoa; phylum Chordata; class Lepidosauria; order Squamata; family Natricidae; genus Thamnophis; species Thamnophis sirtalis. The sequence goes on along the minus strand of NW_028261385.1, from coordinate 135,908,599 downwards.
CTGTCATCAGGGATCAGTTTTGTGAAAGACAATTCTTCCACAGAAAGGTGGGTGGTTTCATGCTCAACCTAGATCCCACGCCTGCACAGATCAAACTTCACTCGCTTGCTTGCCACTTGTATAACCCATTTCCTAACATGGACCAGAACCGGTCTATGGCCCAGAGGTTGAGGACCCCTGATTTAAAGGGTTGATGAAGGCAAACCACTAAGTCATTATCACACAAAGAAATTACTTTTGTTAATCTTGATTTTATAGAAAGTGGCCCTAGACGCGCACCTCCCTTCAACTATAAATTCAAATTTGGCTGTCCTACTGAGTATAACAAGTCATGGCTCATAGCTACCAAAGGGGAAATGTAGTCCCAAACAATCCCACTATACATGGGTAGGCAATCTTACTAACTGTGCTAAATTTCAGCTCCCTGACTAATATATCTATTAGTCAGGATGGTCTCTTGTGACGAGCCGATAGACAGAGAAAGGAAGCAGTATGCTTCCTCCCATATTTGGGCATACCAGGGGTAATAATATGTAATACAGCCCAGGTTCGAATCCCAGTAAGGGTATGGCTAGCTGATGAGAGCTAAATAGCTTGAAATAGATCTATACTAGTCTCCCTTTATTTATTTATCAGCACAAATACAACACAAATGTAACAAAGGCAACAGTAAAAATATTGGGTTTCTGTCTGGATGGTTTCTTGTGACGAGCCGATAGACAGAGAAAGGAAGCAGTATGCTTCCTCCCATATTTGGGCATACTAGGGGTTGTGACACTAAATACATACCTATTTCCCTGGCTCAGCTGATAAAGGAGGAGAACCTTGTGGCTTAGTGTTAACACATCTGCCTAATATGTAATACAGCCCAGGTTCGAATCCCAGTAAGGGTATGGCTAGCTGATGAGAGCTAAATAGCTTGAAATAGATCTATACTAGTCTCCCTTTATTTATTTATCAGCACAAATACAACACAGAGACACAGACACAGACACACACAAATACATACATACATACATACATACATACATACATACATACATACATACATATATATAGAGAGAGTTACAACCTCCGGTATGCCCAAATATGGGAGGAAGATCACTACTTCTTTATCACTACCCTTTATTTATTTATCAGCACAAATACAACATATATATAGATATAGATATAGATATAGATATAGATATAGATATATAGAGATATATAGATATATATATAGATAGATAGATAGATAGATAGATATAGATATAGATTAGATATAGATATAGAGATAGATAGATAGATAGATAGATAGATAGATAGATAGATAGATAGATAGATAGATAGATAGATAGATAGATAGATAGATAGACTTCAATAATGAAATCTTTGGTTGAAAATGACAACTAATTTGAACGTTTAATGTGATTTATATAATAAACTGCCTATGGAGCCTGATTATTGGTACACCCATGGGTGTGTTAGTGTGTGTATATCCTCACTGTGTACATTACAGAGCATGAATTTAAATTCCATCAAGATTAAGGCGTTGTGGTACACAGAATAAAAACAATCAATACCAGAATGGAATTTTACAGAGTATTCTAGAACGCTCTGTTCCTTCTCAGGCTGTATAATTCTAGCTGTTCCTGGGTGTGGTAGTGATTTTCTGAAAATTAATTCTCCAAACTGCAAATGGTTCTGACGTGTTCAGGGCAAGGTGTGTGAAGGAGATAGGACTAGTTAGGTCTAGAACTGCTTCTAGTTCAGAAAACTAATTCCTGAGAAACCACCAACCCCTTCTAGAAGAACTGGAAAGCAGGCTGAAAATCAGCAGAGAAAATTTGGGGGTGGGGGGTGGGGAAAGCCTGCAATTTTGGGTTATTCTGACATTCTTCCATTCAAGTACATACCAATCAGCCTCCACCTTTGGCAGCTCAACTATAATTAGCTTAGTTGCTTCTACCTGAACTATGCTAAGTAGGTCCATAATAAATGGCAAGAAAAAAAAACCTGCCTTTTACATTGGCTGTTCTTTGGAATGATCTATCACCAGATGTACCAGTTAGAAAGGTGGTTAACACCTGGATCTTCCACCAAGCTTTGTGACTAGGTTGAGGTGAGTACCCCTGGGAAGGTTGTTGGCATTTTCAGTGTTCAATATTTAAGGTTTAGTATGTTTTATATATTCTTTTTAATTGGGGTGTATTTTGCCTAGCCTCAGAGTTTCAATGGAATAGTCTTATAAGCAACTACATAAATATTAAAACTAGCCTTAGACACATAAATGAAAACATCAGTAAAATCCATGGCACCATTTTCATACTATTAAGTACAAGAGATGTTGTCAGCTGATTTATATAGACTAAGCATTCATCAATGATAAATAATCTAATAGAAGAAAGATGTTCAACCTACCTTCCTTTCTTTTGATTTCAGGAGGACTTTTACAATGTCCACCATGGCTAACGGCCCACACGGGATACTGCTGATTCAAACTAAAATATAAACTCTCAATGAATATCCGGTAAAAGCCAGCCAATCCTGGATTACCTAAAAAAGACAAAAATATACTAAAAGTATTGGCCACAAGTACAACACAATTCATTAAGTTTTATCTTGTATCTTGCGCAAATTATATTTATCAAATATTTTTCACCTTATGGACTATTTCAGAGGTGGGTTCCTACCAGTTCGCACCTATTCGGTAGAACCGGTTCGTCAAATCTACCGAACAGGTTAGAAGAGGTTCTACCAGTGGACATGGAAAGCAGGCCACACCTACAGAAGAGGTTCCAAATTTTTTTGAAACCCACCACTGGTCCTTGGATATGATTATTCTACACTATCATGCTCATATTTATAAAACTCAGTGCCTCTGTGAAAGGAAAGGATGACTACTGCGTTTGTGGTGCAATCAGAACATTGTGTGTGTTGAAGTTGTTTTAACACAAATCAAAGATGCCTTTTAAAAAACAAGTTTACATCATATTCTTATGCATGCCAGTGCTGTGTGTGAGAGGTAATTTAAGGTGGTTCTGACAAGTGTCATTAGCATCTTCATATCCGGTCACATGGGCAGCAAGCCACTCCCATCCAGTCACATGGGCGGCAAGCCACTCTCACAAAGGAGGCCACACTCACAGAGTAGGTTCGAACAATTTTTGAAACCCACCACTATTTATACATATATGAACCTGGAATGAAAATATACCTTAAACTGTGTGGCATTTATCATTCTTTGTCTAAAAATAATTTTGCAACTCAGTAGGCAACTTACCAAAGATTTACCCTACAATCCTACATAAATGAGTTTTCGGGGTGGGGGGAAAGAACTTAATTCCTCCATTGCATTGCTTTACTATAGAAACGTATAACCTCTCCAGCAATGTAGTCTTCAAATATAGTATATTATCCACATTTTTCAAGTTCCTTGGATATTTTTTCCTGAATTAGAGCAGTTAACTTATTTGAAGGGGGGAGGGGGATTTATTAACCAAAACATTTTTTAAAAGATTTTTTTTAAATTCACATGCTATGCATGTATTTCTAAAATATGAAAAAGAATGTATTTAAAAGAACTGAGTTAAGTAAATGCTCTTTGAATAACATGGTTCTTGTCTTTTTTTTAACTGATATTCTTTGGAAGAGCCAACAAAGGTAAAACAAAGATTTTATGCTGTTAAATCCTTGACAGATTTTCATTCTTCCCCATTCATTTCACTGGGGGAGTATAGAATATTTGTCTCATTTGTATCAGCAACACAGTATCATTTTATAGTCAATGACTTGCAAAGAAATCAACATTTGTTAAGCTTTGTAGTCAATCTTTCAGTGTAGATTTTAATACTTGTGATTTTTTTTTCCTGACAGGGAAGATTTCTATCTTCTGATACAGTGTATCACTACCTGAGTTTTTCTTTATATAATGGACAAAATAGGACAAAATACAGCATAGGGAGGAGCAGAAAAAGAGCAATTATAAAAGATAATCATATAAATCATTTATTACAACAGCTACTGATACTGAAACATACATTGAACGGGTAGAAACAAGGAGCACAAATGTAAATACACTTTTTAATGAAGACAACAGAAATGCTGTCAAAAAGAGCACTCAGTACCCTTAGATTGCTTATTCAATTGCCTTTGTTCTTTTAAGCAAGACAAACACTTGTCCAGTGTTTCTGCCACAAAATGTGAGAAAATTGTCCTTGGTAGCATAATGAACAAATTAACCTAGCGCAAAGTAAGGACATTCATTTTACAGTAGTTTGTAGCACTACGGCTAGTGATCTGTATTGGGCCTAAGGGTGGCTAAAAAAGGAATTTAAGGTGTCTGGTTCCACAAGATTAAAATCCAAGGATACATTCAAAGCTCTGTGAACAGTCGAAGTTATCACTATTTCATAATCCCATTCAAAAATCTGATATGGCCCCGTGTAAAACTTTTGAAAATAGAAACTTGGGGACCAATTGTTATTTGCATTTATTGCCCTGTTCAAAATAGACATCATGCAAAATCTCAACTACCCAGCTAAGAAAGAAAGAGAGAGAGAGAGAGAGAGAGAGAGAGAGAGAGAGAGAGAGAGAGAGAGAGAGAGAGAGAGAGGGAGAGAGAGAGAGAACAACGCACCTTACATTATTCTCTCTCATATAAACATATTCATTTATCTTCCATGTTTAATATTAAGAGCCCAAGCTAACCTCCATGACACATAATGTAGTAGAAGAGATAGAGAGCCTGCCCCAAAATGCTCCATACAACAGTCTTGTTCCACCAACTCCATTGAACTCTGAGAAAATCATTATACATTAGTTCAGTGCCAATGTCCTAATAGTTCGACTTAATGAAGAATAGGTGGGGACTTTTCTCATTATTGTTTTGGCATAGTGTATTGTTCAGGGTAATGAAGTTATCCCACATCCAGATGCAATGGTTTGAAGAGCAGACAGCTAAATCAATTTTGGAAGTGGCAGTCTTCAGTTTTTTGTCACTGGGAGTACTTGTTGGGAAAAGTCTAATCCTGGGAAACAACCAATGACCCAGAAACTATCGTCAGACACATCAAATGTTATTTGACTGTGAAGGAGTATATCATATACATGGCAACTTAAATATCTGGAAGAATGCAGTGAGACCAGCTATTTGGAACCTCCAACATTATTGGAAAATCAAGTTCCCCAATTTAAAAAAAACCTGTAAAAATCTATACTTTAAAACAGCACCATCTTCTGGCACATTTGTTTTTACATTATAATCAGAAAGCACAATTGTCTTAGGCATTTTTAAATTTTATTTAGTTTGTAATAAATGCCTATTTAGCAGTTCCTAACAGTCTGACATAATGTAGAATAGGCTACATTTTCTGTTGAGCAAGAACTGCTTTGAACACATATATCTCATCCCAACTTTAAGAGAGATTACACTGCAATGTTCAAACAGTGAAACAAATGAGTATTGCAAAAGCTTTAAGAACACTTCTGGCTTTTAGCCACCTCACTGTATTTTTGATTTTGTCACAAGTCGTTGTCTATAAAATGATACTGTGATATGATAGAAGAGAATACTTTTAGCTCAGGGTTGAATTGATTCTCTCTGTGCTTGGTTGTTTTCTTGCAGACATTTCATTACCAAACTTGGTAACATCATCAAATTCTACTTCCATCATTTTTAAGATCGAATGCTTCAAATTTCATTTAAGTGCAGTGTGACAACACAGTAAACCAAAATGCAAAAGAAAGCTTAAGAATTCCTTGCTGTTATGCTAAAAAAAAAACCACATAAGAATATGCAAGCTTAGGAAATGCTAGTCGTCTTCTCATCACAAATAAAGCTGATCAACATCTCTTTGATAGGAGAAAGGACCAGAAACCTTTCCTTTGAAAGGTCAGATAGAGCACCAAAAATTCCCAAGTACAAATGTAATTGTTCAAAGATCATACAACTCTTACATACAACAGTTTCTCCACCTGATACTGTTTCCGATTTAATTTCCAAAGTGACATTTTAGTTTGGCAGGTATTACAGCCATGTATTACTGTAACCCAGAGACATTAGGGAGAGAAGGATGATGCCATGGAGAATGTGCCTACAATTTGTACATGCAGTGTATATCATTACAATACATCTGGATATTTTTTCTTGTATGCATGCTTTGTTGCACGGTTTCATATCCTAGAACAACAGACTAAGAGATTTAATAAAGTATCAGATATTTTTGGCAACAGGCATCGTTTTCATTCATTTGATAATTTCACACGATTTCTCACAAATTTTCCCATGTTCTCCCAAAGGTGCTTTTTCAGGAGGCAACTGGGTTTTCTTGTTTTTCTTTAAAGACATTTTGCTTCTCATCCAAGAAGCTTCTTCAGCTCTGCCTGGATGGTGGGGAATGGAAGGTTGAACTATGCACTTTGGGAGGAATACCCTTCGAATGGTGTGGAAGTATGAGTGGATTTACAGAAAAACTACAGACTACAGGAACCATTTGTGCTTCAGTTTGAGTTGCAGATAACACAGACTCATTCCCAACACCCTGAGCCTGTCTTCAACAGGGAAGGGACACCCTTCCATTCCCCACCACCAGTCAATGCTGAAGAAGCTTCTTGTCTTCAAAGAAAAAACAAGAAAGCCCAGTTGCCTTGTGAAAAAGCACCTTTTTTTTTACATTTTACATTTTTACATTTTATTGACATTTATAGGCCGCCCTTTTCCCTAAGGGGACTCAGGGCGGCTTACATTTCATAGGAGGGGAGTGTAAGACAGGACACAAAAGAAATGTGAAAAAAGGAAAATAACCAATAAAACACAACATTCATTCGACATTCGGGCGGGGCGAGATTAGGATCTTATCCCCAGGCCTGACAGGATAGCCAGATCTTGAGGGCTGTGCGGAAGGTCTGGACGGTGGTGAGGGTGCGAATCTCCACGGGGAGATCGTTCCAAAGCGTTGGAGCTGCAACTGAGAAGGCTCTCCTCCGCGTAGTCGCCAGTCGGCACTGACTGGCGGATGGAATTCGAAGGAGGCCTACTCTATGCGATCTGATGGGACGAAGGGAGGTAATTGGCAGAAGGCGGTCTCTCAAATAGTCAGATCCACTACCATGAAGGGCTTTATGAATGGTGAGTAGCACCTTGAAGCGCACTCGGAGATCAACAGGTAGCCAGCGCAGCTCACGGAGGATCGGTGTTATGTGGGCGAACCGCGGTGCGCCCACAATCACTCGCGCGGCTGCATTCTGGACTAGCTGAAGTCGCCGGATGCTCTTCAAGGGCAGCCCCATGTAGAGCACATTGCAGTATTCCAGCCTAGAGATCACAAGGGCTCGAGTGACTGTTGTGAGAGCCTTCCCATGTATTCTCAAATACAAATTTTGGAAGCTGCTCTGTGATGGGTTAGACCACTGAATCACTGGAGTGCTTCCCATCTTTATTTGGGAGAACCCAGAAAAATTAAACTTCATTGGGATTCTACCTCTGAACTCATGTTCCTTTCAGAGACACTGCTGACCATTCTGTTGAAATCAGAAATAGTAGTTGGGAATAAATGAATGTATTTATTTAAAATTATATTCTACCTTTCATTTTGGAGCAGAAAGTGGCATGCACGGTGTTTCTTCCTCCTTGCTCTTTCTCAAAACAGCAACCTGGTGAGGTTGGTTGGGTTGAGTGAGAAACACTGGCTCAAAGTCACCCAGTGAAGTTCCATGGCTGAGGGTGGACTTGAACCTTACTATCATTATTGAGTCTGGAATTAAGTTGTAAATCTTTGGAGATGTAATCAAGGCATCACACAACCATTTTTATGCCAATCATTAAGCAAATGATACAGTCATTAAATGAATATGGTGGTCATTAAATGAATCTTTTTCCCCAATGGGCGATTTTTGCTGGAAAGTAAACGCCAGAAATTGGCAAAAATATCACAAATTGTGGTTATGTGATCAAAGAACACTGAAAACTTCACAAAGCTAAGCCAACTGCCAAGCCTCCAAAATGCAATCACATGTTGCAATGGTTTTAATTCCATACCAAGGTTGTAGTTGTAAGTAGCTCTGGGAAATCCACTTTGAATGGTCATGAAGTAATTGATCATAAGTTAAGGATTTATTTTGTTTGAAATGTATGTTGCATAGATACTTATGAAGGAACATGTTTGTTCCTGGATCTGCATATTTTGTTCCTGCTTAGTTCATAATGTCACGATATCCAATTTTAAAGCCTTAATAACCCTTTAGTCTGAACAGCTCACTCATCAATAGAGATGCTTAAACTTGAGAAAATAAGTTTATCCTTTTTTCAATGAGAAAACTAGAACTCTAGGCAATATCTGTTCACCTGTGGCCACTATATTCAATCACTAAAACAGAAAAAAGCTTTTCTACTCCAAAACCACTATCTGACAATAATCATGAACAATTCCAGCAGGAAGAAATAGATACACTTTTAGCCTTGCAAGACATTGAAAATTTTACTCCACTACTATAATAAATATCCCCCCCCCTCCAGTCTCATGTCTCTGCTGTTTCCCTTTTTAAAAAAGGATGACTTGATTATAACTGGCCTTCTCCTATTCTGCAGAATTGTCACTTAATATTCTTTACCCCATAACTGAGCAACTAAAATGAAAATGACCCTCATACTAGCACCAGTAGCTCCATAGGGATAAATCAGAAAATGTCCCTTGGGTTTTTTCCCCCTTCCAGCCAGTATCTCAATCCTTTATCACCATATCCCCTCTGCCCTTTCAGAATAGAAGTCTTTATTAATTTGTTCTATGGAATTATACTCAAGCCTTCCCCTTTCCATTTTCTAGAACCGATTCGATCAAGACAACGTGTATATCAAACCATCCCCATGTAAAACTTACCAGGGATAACTAGAAATAGAAGTCTGGGTGCCGGTTTATCATTCCAGAGATCTTGCCAAGGGCCACACTTGAGAATCTGTGTCGGGGTTCCAGAAATGTAAGTGAACTCTTCATGTATCAAATCTTGCTCTTTGGAATCTGAGTTCATGCTTGTTGCTGAAGAGAAAATAAAGAGAGTTTAAAGGTAGCCAGTTAGCTATGAATAATCACTGGCTTTATAAAGAAATGAACCTGCCCACAATTTTCTGGTCAAACAAGATACAAAAGGAGTTTTGTCAACTCCTACATGATGTTTTCAGAAATTCTCATGTAGGGAGTAAGTAAGGTTAACAACAGCTTCCTATGTTATTAAATGCTTGCAGAAGAGGCACTAATTCTTATCAGAATTGCAACTTGTAATTTACAATATGAGAAGCACAGAATGTAATGTTTGCATAATGTAAAACAAAGCCTAGTCACATTGTCAGATCAAGCATCTGATATTTTATTGCATGTGAACTGGGGAAAAAAATCAATTAGCAGGATAACAATTGAAGGCTTTCATTCCTAGTACATTAATGTCTGGAAAAGTTGCTTAAGCAAATTAATGTAATGGGGAAAAAAATCAGACTTATTTTAAAACTTTGTCAAGGAAAATAATTTCTCAGATTTAATTTGCCAAATTCAAACTCTTCAGTGCCAACTTTTTTTTATGAAAAAGAAATACTTCAATCAATGGGATTAGATCAGGCCTGGAGGGAATCCACTCCATTTGCTCCCTATTGGATTTTGAGACTAATCATGTACAATATTGCTTTGGAGGAGTGCTCCTCCTGCTCCTTGCAAATGACATGGGGGGGGGGAGATATTCCTTAAGATTACCACGAAAGAGGAAGGGTTAACATTTCTTTTAGAACTCTGACACTCTTATCAGTCTTCACCAGTGAATGCCTTTTAGTAATACAACCAGAAAATATCATGGCACTATTTGACCCTGAGTATATTGTTTGCTGCATTTGCAACAGTGAGCCCCATTCCTGCCACGGGAGAAATCAAACAGGGAATTATTTCCAGCTCCATCCTGAGGGAACAAGATACAAAATTTCTCTTCGGAGCAATCAGGATGATGCAACCACATCATGCAAAGTCTGATGTAGTTTATTCTTGCAGAAGATTTAATAATCTTCACATTATTTTACTGTACCCCGGAGCCAAGTGATAATAATAATAATAAAAAATCAACATCACAAAACCCACTTTTGCCCCTCTCTGCAAATTGTTTATTCTTAACAGCTGAAAGAAATTAGTCCAGAAATTAGTAATGAAGTTGCCTCTTTCCTGCTCCAGAGCAAGATGAGAACAACAAAATGCTCTTCTGTAGTATTTTTTGGGCTGAGTCATAATACATATGAAACCAAAGGAGGAGACCAGGTGCCCCACCCACCCCCAGGGACCACGCCCACCTCGTGGCCAATAGTGTTAGGCTAATGATCACGGGAACAGTAGCCAAAACAAAACAGCATCTAATCCAAAAGTGCAGGCCTGTGTGTGTGTCTGTGTGTGTGTGAAACAGATGGAAATATTGCACTTAGTGTAAATCCTGAGCAGGAACTTTCTTTGGTTCACCAGATTGCCTGGCTTTACTTTGCTCCATCAGCCTGGTTATTTCAACTAGAGTTCCATTATTAGCCTGGGCTCAGTGCAACGATGACCGCTTGGTAGGCTGTTGGCCATGAACTCCAGAAAACAAGCAAGAGGCTTCTCTGCCACCAGCATCACCCTGGAGAAAGGAGGTGGGAAACGGGAGGGATTAATATCGGTGGCTGCAGAAGAGGAGCACCGGAGAAAGGCGGGGAAAAAAAAATCCAATCCCTTGGCCAAAGACGTACCTTCCCCATTCAGCGGCTCTCGACCGGCTCCCAGCATCTCTCAGGCAGGGAGAAGAAGCTTCAGTTTCTCCCACGCAGTAGCCGGGCGGAAGTAAAAACAGTAGCGAGAGCTTCCGCGGCTCTTCCGCCCGGCTGAGACGTAACGGGGCGCCGGGAGTCGAATAGTGGTAAAGGTTCCGCCCCCTCCCGCCTCCCGCCAAACACCGCGAGGCCATTGGAAGGAAACAAACGTTGAAGTCCGTTAATTTGGATATTCAGAGCATAGGTTTACCTTTGGGCGCGCCTTCGCTTCTGATGCACGCATGCGCAACCCTCACTCTATGCCTTGGTGGCGACTTTCCTGGTTTTCTTGTAGTTGCGCTATGTTAAAAAACTTGGATGTTCTGTGTCTGTCAGTCATCTAGTCCAGTGTTTCTCAACCTTAGCAACTTGAAGATGTCTGGACTTCAACTCCCAGAATTCCCCAGCCAGCATTCGCTGGCTGGGGAATTCTGGGAGTTGAAGTCCGGACATCTTCAAGTTGCCAAGGTTGAGAAACACTGATCTAGTCTGTCATCTCATTCATTCATTCCTATTTATATTTATATTGATTGTTTCCTGATTGCTTATTTGTACCTTATGACTATCATTAAGTGCTGTACCTTATGATTCTTGACGAATGTATCTTGTCTTTTTATGTATACACTGAGAGCATAGGCACCAAAGACAAATTCCTTGTGAGTCCAACCACACTTGGCCAATAAAGAATTCTATTCTATTCTATTCTATTCTATTCTATTCTATTCTATTCTATTCTATTCTATTCTATCATTCTTGCATGACATTTATGTAGCCACCCATCTTGAGCCAATTGAGTGGCTTACAACCAACAAGATATTTATAATTAACATATTTAAATCTGATGAAAGAAATGTCCTTCTGGGTTCAGCTCCAAGTGGGGGAAAAGACACTGGAGACATGGAGGCTGCTTGGAAAGATGATTTACTGGTGGACAGGACCACATGGATTGAGGTCCTGAACAGAAAAGGTGATCACATGCTTCAATGTTGGTGGAGAAGAAGAGAAGGGCTGAAGGAGGGGCTTGCTAGGCTTTTTATACCCTGTTTAGTCCCGCCTCTCTGTTTCCTGTTCCTGTGTAAGAAATGTATTCTGATTGGTTGTCAGACTCCCATGGGGCCATGCAGGGGCAACTCTCTAGGCTGTGTTTTGAATCCAGGTATGGATGAGTTCTCAGATGCCATGTGGCCAGTTGAGTAAAGTTCCAACATTATCATGCCTTTACTCCCATTCCCCCTGGGGCTGCAGTGGAGAAGTCTTTATTGTGTAAAGTGGACTAGCTTGGCCTTCTTAATGGCCCATTGACAAAGTGGGGATGGGCAGCTATTCTGTCTTTTAAAACATGTTTCTTTCCTTTCATATGTTATGGTCTTTTGAATTAAAGAGATTTGTTTTGGTCTCTTCAGCTAATCAATTGCCACTGTTATAAAAGCTCGTTTTCAGAAGAAATTGTGGTCTTTTGGTACTATAGCACAGGGACAAGGAAGTATACATGAACAGGTCAGGATAGGCTAGGATAGCCAGCTTACCTGATAACAGGTCCTTGAGATATTCATTTTCAACTGTTTCCACACTATGGAAGTGGAATGGCTTGGTTTTCCAGGCACGACCTTGAATCAGCTCATTGCAACAGACCAGATCAAGAATGTGCCTTCCCACAAGCTAGTACCTCATGCTTTTCCCTCCATTTTTATCCTCTGAAGGAGGTTGCGCCAAGGAGGTTGAGCTTCTATAATTTAGAGGATCTCTTTAGTTTAAATCTGTTAGGATATTAAATTTAGTAGCTGGAACAGTGAAGGGTACAATATGCCAGAACATACAATTGTAGAGTGCTGACACATGGATGATGCAATCTACATTATGACTGATTGCTGTAAGTATACAGGAAGATTTCCCCCCTTTCCCCTCCTTTTTCTTCTGTGTGTTCTGTATACTGTTTAATTTACCTCATGATGTTCCTGTGTTCCTGACTATCTCGTGTTTTTAAGACTGTTCTAAGTTTGAATGACTCTATCTATCTATCTATCTATCTATCTATCTATCTATCTATCTATCAGTGGTGGGTTTCAAAAATTGTTCGAACCTACTCTGTGGGTGTGGCCTCCTTTGTGGGAGTGGCTTGCCGCCCATGTGACCGGATGGGAGTGGCTTGCCGCCCATGTGACCGGATATGAAGATGCCGACAACACTTGTCAGAACCACCTTAAATTACCTCACACACAGCACTGGCATGCATAAGAATATGATGTAAACTTGTTTTTTAAAAGGCATCTTTGATTTGCATTAAAACAACTTCAACACACGCAATGTTCTGATTGCACCACAAACGCAGTAGTCATCCTTACCTTTCACAGAGGCACTGAGTTTTATAAATATGAGCATGATAGTGTAGAATAATCATATCCAAGGACCAGTAGTGGGTTTCAAAAATTTTTGGAACCTCTTCTGTAGGTGTGGCCTGCTTTCCGGGTCCACTGGTGGAACCTCTTATAACCGGTTTGGTAGATTTGACAAACCGGTTCTATCGAATAGGTGCGAACTGGTAGGAACCCACCTGTGCTATCTATCTATCTATCTATCTATCTATCTATCTATCTATCTATCTATCTATCTATCTATCTATCTATCTATCTATCTATCCATCCATCCATCCATCCATCCATCCATCCATCCATCCATCCATCCATCCATCCATCCATCCATCCATCTATCTATCTATCATCTATCCTACACTTGTGTGTCAGTATCTCAGACTTCATCTGGACAGCTGCTGCATAATTCCATCACATAAGCCATGATCTTAAATATGGCATGTAGCTGTTGGGCAAGAAAAGGCTTCAGATGGGAGTTGAACTTAACTGAACCAGCAAGTTTTCCATCCCATTTCTTCCTTCCATAGTATCTCCCTTGAGATCCTCTCCCACCCAAATGATTTTGGATAGGTGCACATTATCATTACCTTTTTAAAGAAAGAATTTAGGGGTAGAATTAGCCAGATTGTTGTGATTTACCTATTTGGCAGAAGAAAAAGTACTCATTAACACAGGTTCAAAACACATCTCCATGGATGCCAGGAACTGAATTTGGGATCTTTGGCCTGCAAAACAAATGTTCTGCTCCTCATTTATGACCTTTCTATTTCTCTCAGACTAGTCCACATCAATTCTCAGTGTACAATGTGGCATTGGAAGGCAAGGACCCAAGACCAC
>NW_028261385.1:135589610-135607110 GCF_051295495.1 Thamnophis sirtalis | reverse complement strand
CCCACTTTTTTTTTGTTCCAGAGGCTGCTACTGACTTTAGCAAATAGTTTAGCTTTATTCCTGTGATAGATGTCTTTTTCAGAATGATTATATATGGACGACTGCTCCTAAAAGAGATTTGGAAAGCAATGGAGGCTTCTTCCACAATGGCATTTTTAACAACTGCTTTGTAAAGTGCATTGCTTGTTGTCATCTATAAACTGTCACAGCAGCTTTACAGTAACACTGATCTCTGCCCCACCTTCCCAAGTTTTGTGATAAACGTCCTCATTATATTAGCATTTTGTCAGCCGGCTCCACTGATGCCTTTGTAATTAGAAACAGAGGGCTTTCATGCAAATTTCTTGATAATTTCATTCCAGAGGGGTAGCTGTGTTAGTTTTTTACTGCAATACACAAGCTGTTCTTTTGACACTTTAAAGCTAGTAGATATGGTGGGATAGAGGGCTTGGCAAACAAGAAACCACTGCATCATATTGGGTTGAGTACAGAGGTGGGTTCCTACCAGTTTGCACCTATTCGGTAAAACCGGTTTGTCAAATCTACCGGACCGGTTAGAAGAGGTTCCACCAGTGGACCCAGAAAGCAGGCCACACCTACAGAAGAGGTTCCAAATTTTTTTGAAACCCACCACTGCTAATGGGTTAGGAGTGCAAGGATCTTGTAACTTGACAGCTTTAAGACTTGCATTCTTCAATGTCAGAGTTCCTGAGCCAACGTGACTAGAGGAGGAATTCTGGGAGTTGAAGTCCACAAGTCTTAAAACTGTCAGGTTTGAAGACCCCTAGGTTTTTTTTCTAAAGGGTTAGGGGTGCAAGGATCTTGTAACTTGACAGCTCTAAGACTTGCATGCTTCAATGCCAGAGTTTCTGAATAGCTACTTGGACTGACCTAAGTACTAATTCATAATTTCATATCCGGTCACATGGGCAGCAAGCCACTCCTATCCAGTCACATGAGTGGCAAGCCACTCCCACAAAGGAGGCCACACCCACAGAGTAGGTTCGAACAATTTTTGAAACCCACCACTGGTTGAGTAGGAGGCTCAAGGGTAAAGTAAAGGGACGTAAAGTAAAGGGACGTGGTGGCTCAGTGGCTAAGATGCTGAGCTTGTCGATGAGAAAGGTCGGCAGTTAGGAAGTTTGAATCCCCAGCGCCAAAGAACAGAGTGAGCTCCTGTTACTTGTCCCATCTTCTGCCAACCTAGCAGTTCGAATGTATGTAAAAAATGCAAGTAGAAAATTAGGAACCACCTTTGGTGGGAAGGTAACAGCATTCCATGCGCCTTCAGCATTTAGTCATGCTGGCCACATGACCACAGAGACGTTTTTGGACAGCACTGGCTCTTCAGCTTTGAAACGGAGATGAGCACCGCCCCCTAGAGTTGGGAACGATTAGCACATATGTGTGAGGGGAACCTTTACCTTTAGGGGGCTCAAAATAAGCCCCAGAAGTTTATTCTGCAATAAAGTAGTTGCTTTTAAAGATGCCACAATAATGACTTCAACAGTGCGGTAAGAAACACTAACATTAATACTGTAAAAATATGCACACACATACATGCACACTGTATTAACATTGTCTTTCAGTTTTTATTTTAGATTCTTCAAATCAGTGACTTTAAAATACTTGATTTCCCCAGGTGAAGTTGTTAACATTTCCTGGATTACTGCCATGGACGATTGCAGGTAATCTGTAATCACTCAGCAAACATTAACAATCTCAGTCCTGGCCAGGATTCTTGCAATGATTGCCAATCAGCTTCTGGAACATTTGATAAAATGGGTTTTCTTGATCCATTTCAATATCGTTACAGTCCTGAATTTGGAGCAAAAGCTGCTTTGGTTCCCCAAAGGGAAGGAGGGGAATGGGGCAAGAAAACACCTTGAAGAATCTCTCAGATCTCTCAAGGTCCTTTGATTCCATTTGCAAAAACCCTTTTGTACAGTTTGGGGAATAATGGTTATTGGCATAAATTAGAATATGGTGGGTCGAGTGTTTATTTTTATTTGCTTCATGGAATAGGGTTCTACTGGATGTTATGTTCCTTGTTTTTAAGCATTTTTTATTGATGTATTTATTTAAATATAAATGACAGTGACAAATTACATGTGCATCTATGCACTTCAGAATTGTGC
The DNA here is from genome assembly GCF_051295495.1 of Thamnophis sirtalis. Taxonomy (NCBI): domain Eukaryota; kingdom Metazoa; phylum Chordata; class Lepidosauria; order Squamata; family Natricidae; genus Thamnophis; species Thamnophis sirtalis. Next base: position 135,604,972 of record NW_028261385.1, on the reverse strand, counting down.
CAATTCATATTACCAAAAAAGGGACAGGAAGGAAGGAAGGAAGGAAGGAAGGAAGGAAGGAAGGAAGGAAGGAAGGCTAAATCTGACTCACTGATGGATTCTATGTAAACCCAATTGGGAAAGGTGTCATTACCTGGGCCCAGCTTCTCTAGCTAGCTGGAGGCACAAACAAACAATACACATCCTGAAGACCTTCCATTTTAACATTATACATAGAATAGGTGGCTCAGTGGCTAAGACACTGAGCTTGTCGAAGGTTGGCAGTTCAGCAGTTTGAATCCCTAGTGCTGCGTAAGCTCCCATTACTTGTCCAGCTTCTGCCAACCTAGCAGTTCGAAAACAAGTAAAAAATGCAAGTAGAAAAATAGGAACCACCTTTGGTGGGAAGGTAACAGTGCTCCATGCACCTTCGGCATTTAGTCATGCTGGCCACATGACCACGGAGACGCCTTCGGACAGCACTGGCTCTTTGGCTTAGAAACAGAGATGAGCACTGCCCCCTAGAGTTGGGAATGACTAGCACATATGTGTGAGGGGAACCTTTAACTTATAGAGATAGCTTTAAAAATGATCTGGAGGCTAATTTGGGTGTGAAATTGTTTAACTAGAGTGCTGATTCGGACTGGCTTCTATTAGACCTGTGATTTACAGTGTATCCTGGTTTACATTGTGTATAATGCTTTCGTATGTGTGTGTGTGTGTGTGTTTATGTGTGTGTACACACACACACACACACACACTTCCTGTGTATATGTACATATACATGTATATATGCAATTTAATATGTCTTGATAAAATTTCCATAAAACACTGAGAATAACATCTATTTGCACAGCCGCCTTTTTATATTTTTATTCCAAAAATGATTTCTCTTCCCCCTTCAACTCTGTTTCTGAAATTTTAGGAACAAAACGATAAAAGACTGAATTTCGAGCTCCATTAGGTGACCTGGAATTTTGTCATTTCAATACTTTCAGAATCTCACCACGGGCATTCATCATCTCCGCTTTGAGTTTATCTTTCACTTCCCACACACAGGCATTGTTATCCAGAATAATCACTATTGAGTAACAGAGGTCATGCTAATTAGCAAAACACTTTTTCTCCATGCACCAAAGATAATGGATGTTTTAATCAAGGAATTGAAAAACATATTATTGCAAGAGTTTTCTAGAAGAGTATGCCTATTCGTGCCCACACATGTAATAGGGCCATTGAGTTCAATAGACTTTATTCCTAAATAAATGGAAAGATGAGGCTATCTCAGAGTGTTTCTACATGTAGTTTCCTCGGAATTCAACAGGAATTTACCCTGAGTGGTAAATTTTAAGCTGTATAAAAATCTGGTCTCTTCTGTTCTTCTTAAGTAAGGCAGTATTCTAGTTTATTGATTGCTTTTAATATTTTTTGAAAGAGTCTTTTATTTTTTAAAAAATCTCCATCTGAAAGCAACTTTTCTTAAAATGAGCATCTTGTGTATGCATATTGTTAAAATATACAGCTTTAATCTGTATTCATTACATAATCATATTATCTCCCCTATGTATATCGCTTCTAATATAAATTCTCCAAATTCCTTTTATAAACATTTCCCTTTCACACAATTATGTTACTTTAAGCCCTTCTTTATAAATACTCTTATTTTTCTCCTTTTAAAAAATGTTGTTGTTGTTGCGAAGTCATGTCCGACCTATCACAACCCCATGGACAATGTTCCTCCAGGCCTTCATGTCCTCTACCCTCCTCTGGAGTCCATTTAAGCTCAAGCCTACTGCTTCAGTGACTCCATCCAGCCACCTCATTCTCTGTCGTCCCCTTCTTCTTTTGCCCTCAATCATTCCCAGCTTTAGGCTCTTCTCCAGTGAGTCCTTCCTTCTCATTATATATATATATATATATATTACCATAACAAACGGAATTTGGACACAAATTGTAAACAGTGATTTGGGGGGGAAAGGGGGCTTAAAAATTTTGTCAACTAATTTTTGTTTAGAAAAAGGTTTAAGGCTATTGGTTGACTTTGTAATAATTAATGAAATGCCGTTAGGTGGTTGTGTTTTTAACTATGGATTATTTTAGGCAAAAGGACACTAAAACAATTTCAGTCAAATGAGAACTATAATATGTTGAAAGTTAGACTCATTAAGAACTTTGACATTTGATATGAATGTAAGTAATGACTGTGGAAGAGATGCACGAAAGATAATTGTAAGCAATTGACACACTTTCTACAAGATGTAATGTAAGATGGTTATTTTTTGTGTGTGTTGTTTGTTTAATAAAAAAAAATTGTAAAAAAAAGGAATAATCAGCATCTTTCAGTATCAGCAAATCTGTGAAACTGCAGTATGTTTATGAGACTTTGACAGAACCCTTGGAAGAGGGCTGTCCATTTTTTCCTGTTGGCTTTGGGGTTTGTCAAAGGAATTTTTTTAGATTGTTTTTTAAGAACTCAAAAATCTCCAATTATTTAGGCAAGGTTAAATTGCTAAAATCTTACATGATTTGGGTATTTTGGGAGATTTCTGATAAGTGTATTTGGCATTCAGTTTGAAAAGGCTGCTAAAAGTATGACATCAAGAAAGTTTATGCAATTATATTGTTATACGATGGGTATATTTGGAATGTGTATCAGTGGTGGGATTCAAATTTTTTTACTACTGATTCTGTAGGCGCAGTTTGGTGGGCGTGCATGACTTGGTGGGTGTGGCTTGGTGGGTGTGGCAGGAGAAGGATATTGTAAAATCTCCATTCCCACCCTTTTCCAGGGGAAGGATACTGCAAAATCTCCATTTCCTCCTGATCAGCTGGGACTCGGGAGGCAGAGAATAGATGGGGGTGGGGTCAGTCAGAGGTGGTATTTACTGGTTCTCTGAACTACTCAAAATTTCTGCTACCAGTTCTCCAGAACTGATCAGAACCTGATGTGTATCTCTGTGTGTGTGTGTATGACATAAGATTAGATAATGGAGGACATTTTACTCCTTTCTCTCCCTTCTCTTCTGGAATGTGGCCAAATAAAGTAATCTATTCTATCTATTTGGTTCTGTTCCATTCTATTCCATTCTGTTTCACTCATGTTCGTTCCATTTGGTTCTGTTCCGTCTGACTCTGCTCTACTCCGCTTCATTCCATTCATAGATCCAACTGATACTAGCGTGTCTGTCTGTCTGTCTGTCTGTCTAGATCTATCTATCTATCTATCTATCTATCTATCTATCTATCTATCTATCTATCTATCTATCTATCTATCTATCTATCTATCTATCTATCTATCTATCTATCATCTATATGGCTGTGTGTTTATGTTCCTGCATAACTCTGGAAAGCCTTGAGCAATTTCAACCAAACTTCGTACACAGATGACTTACTCTCTGGAAAAAAATACTGTGGAGATGACACCCCTAACACCCCTTGGGGTGTATGTTCTATTAAGATACAGCCTGTTGTGCCTTAAAATGGCTTCTACCATACTGCCGTAAAATGGCTTCTACTGTACTGCCGTTAAATGGCTTCTACTGTGCAGTGCAGTGGAGTTGCCATGGTAACGGCTTCACAGTAATCCGCAAGGGGGCTCCCTCTGGTAAGGGGGAAAATCTAACATTAGAAATTATGTTTGGTCCAGACATTTCCCCCCCCTCCCCCCATAAATAAATACCATTGTCTATTGGCTAGTATTTGATAAATTTGCACAGCATCTCTCTCAGAGAAGTAAAACAAGCAAATTGGAAGAAAGGTAAGTGTGTGTGTGTTATTTGGAACTACTGGGATGGATGCACCTTTATCTGATGTTGGGACCAGGATTTAGACATACTTGTAAGAAGGTGCTTTATTATGAATTCCGACAGTTATGCTTATGGCAATGCTTTTCCATAGATGGCTGGCAGATTTAGAAATATGGCTTCCTTCCTGACAAACACCATTTCCTAGGGGTTTAATGCAGTGATAAAATTTTAAATCTTTAATCCTGCTTTGATTTTGGTATTCACTAGACAGAGTTCACATCTGGTGATCTGACTGTAGAAAATCAGACATTTACATAGTTTGTCGTAAATGAATATCTTACATTGCTGCTTGATAGCGTTTTCTCCATGAATTGGTCAAAAGAAGTTTTTAGGATAAAAGCAACCCATTGGAAGCTTGTTTTATAATAGAGCTTCAAAAATATTACCGTGCAGGAATAGATTTTAGAGCCACCTTTGCTCAAGAACTTTTAAGTTTGAAGGCATCTGATTTCATTTGGGAAAAAAATTCCGGCTGTGGTGTCTTTAATCAAATGAAGGGAGGAATCTAAATTACTGAACAAGAAGCAGACATGACAAGCATGAGGCTAAATATTAGGCATAAAATTCCATCTTCCCCTCACGTGTTTTTCAAATATTTATCTTGCTTACTCTACTGACTAGCATGTTAATTATGTTTAGCCAGCATATTTAACAGCAGAACAAAACCCAAAGAAAATGTTTTCTTTTGACATTATGTTTTACAATTATAACAAATCAAAATGCCCCTTTGATCTGTTGGGTAGTGTGTCAATTCCATAGCCCATTTCTAAGAGTTCCATACATATATTATGCTGGTTGATAATATTTTGTCCCTTCTACCAGCACAATACACATCTTTCTTTAAATATAAATCTCACCATCTTCATCATCAGGCAATAATCATTTATAGACGTAACCAGATTTTTTTTCTCTTTTGTTCACCTCCTAGTCATGAATATCGACAAGAGGGAGCAGGAGAGGCAGATGACTGTAATTTTCAATTTTATTTTTATTTATTTACTAGCTGATAACCTGGCGTTGCTGGGTATTTATTTATCCTAATCCTATATTAGACAGGAAAAGCCCTGATTTTGGTGACAATTAAATTAGTTACAAATGTTTTCCTTGTGCCCCCAGAAGCCATACAATTGTCCTCAAAAATAATCAAAGCCTTGTTGAAAATGTCTGGGCCAAACTTAATTTCTAATGTTGGATTTTCCCCCTTACCAGAGGAAGCCCCCTTGTGGAGTACTGTGAAGCCATTACCATGGCAACTCCACTGCGCTGTACAGTAGAAGTCATTTTACGGCAGTACAGTAGAAGCCATTTTACAGCAGTATGATAGAATCCATTTTAAGGCACAACAGGCTACATCGTAACAGAACACAACCCCTGAGGGGTGTTAGGGGTGTCTTATTTCCAGAGAGTAAGTCATCTATGTACCAAGTTTGATTGGAATTGCTTGTGATGTTCCAGAGTTATGCTGGAATGAACACACACACACACAGACACAGACACAGAAACAGACACACACAGAAAGACACAGAAACAGACACACACAGACTCAGTGGACTCAGGTTACATGATTAATATCATTTGTGCAAAATGACATTTTAAAACCACCATGGCTTGTAGTCTATGCTTATGCTTTCCACTGATTTTCAAATCATTCCTGTTCCCTCCCCAACCCCCCCCCCAAGATAACAAATCACTCCATCTCTCCTGTGATTGAAAATTGGCAGCTGTTTATATCTTTTTGCCCCCTATAGTAATCAGTAAGAAACAAAGCCTTGTTTTAACAAGCTAAACACAGTCAGGAGGTCAAATCTGATTCCCTGTTGAAGTGATTCAGGACAAGATGGAGCTGTTCCTGAAGCTCTAGTCTAGCATGTTAACATGAGCCAAAGGGTGTTTTGTTTCCTGAAATTCTGGTGTTCTGGCTGATTTAGAACTTGCAAGATGGGTACCAAACCAGGAGGACATTAAAGGAGGAATCAGGACTGAAATAAACAAGCCCGTGTTTATTAGAACTGTCCCCATTAATGATTTATGGTTTTCCCAGTTGTCATGTATGGTTGTGAAAGTTGGACCATAAGAAAGGCTGAGTATCAAAGAATTGAGGCCTTTGAATTATGGTGCTGGAGAAGACTCCTGCAAGTCCCTTGCACTGCAAGGCGATCAAACCGGTCAGTCCTAGAGGAGATCAACCCTGACTGCTCTTTAGAAGGCCAGATCCTGAAGATGAAACTCAAATACTTTGGCCACTTAATGAGAAAGAAGGACTCCCTGGAGAAGAGCCTAATGCTGGGAATGACTGAGGGCAAAAGAAGAAAAGGATGACAGAGAATGAGGTGGCTGGATGGAGTATGGAGTCACTGAAGCAGTCGGTGTGAACTTAAATGGACTCCAGAGGATGGTAGAGGACAGGAAGGCCTGGAGAAACATTGTGCATGGAGGTGCAATGGATTGGACACGACTTCGCAACTAAGAACAACAATGACTTAAAATACCAGGGGGCCTTTCCCAACTTGCTGTGATGAGCCCAAGCAGCTGGGACTGTCTCCCAGAATCCAGGCACAAAGGTGCTAGATTGTCTAAATAAGAGTTAGTCACAGGAGTTCATTCAAAATGCTAATCAATCACAGGATTGACCCAGAAGCTCTGTTTTTTTGCTGATGTAATCCCTATATTAGATATGCACATGGCTGTTCTTTCCCAATGTCGCTCAACTTTAGGTTCCATCAGCTCTAACCAGCAGAACAAAAGATGAGAAATGCTGGTTGCAGTAAAACCAATAGCACTTAGACTTACATACCGCCTCACAGTGCTTTACAGAACTCTCTGGGCAGTTCACAATGTCAGCATAATGCCTTCAACAATCTGGCTCCTCATTTTGCTGACCTTGGAAGGATGGAAAGCTGAGGCAACCTTGAGCCCATCAGAGTTTGCTTGCAGTACTGCCCTTTAACCACTGTGCCATCGGGGCTTATCTGTAAGCAACATTCGGAATGCCACCGATTTAGAATGCAAGTGGTGACATAGGCCTCAAAACAATTTTAATCAGGGCTTCCTGGGGGCGTGGCCTGTTGCCGAGGAGGGCTCCACCGAGCTCCTCAGAGATCTGGTCTGTATATCTAAATAAGATCATAGATAGCACCCCTTTTTGGCTAAGAAAGGGGCAGGGAGGATAGCTCCGTAGACTAGGGTCTATTCGTAAGCCACAGCCTTTTTCTTTTTTTGGCTGTGGAAGAGATTAGATCCAGCCGAAGCGGAGCTTTTATCTCCGGCCAGTTCTTCTCAGCTGCCTTTTTTTTTTTTGGCAGCCCCAGACAGGCTAGCCCCCCCCCAGGACAAAACAAAGTTTTTTCAAGCTAGATTTGATACGGGAGGGTACCACCCCTGTGAGATTTATGCTTTTATTACTATCTTAAATACCAGCACCATTCGTCTTAAAGACTTCTTTGTTTAAATAGACTTCAAAATGGCGATTTCTCTCCGTGGATGATTACTGGATGTACTTAGCCGGGTTTATCTTCCTGCAGACCACTCCTTAACAAAATAAACTTTTTTTTTCTTTGGAAATAGAGGGGAGCGAAGCGCTGCTTACTTGTTTATTTATTATGGCACCCAGATCAAAGAAGCGTCTTGCTACAAATGTGTCTAAAGAATTTAAAGAATCTTTTTTGGAAACACAGCCTTTGTCTCCTACGCCCTCTACTGGAGAAGTTTTAACACAGGAATATCTCTTTAAAATATTTAATGCATTTAAGCAAGAAATTGAGGAATTTGTATTGCAACTTTATGATGACCTAAAATCTAAAGTTAATCAAATGAAGGTGAATACGTTTGCAGCCGTGTCTGCCCTGTCAGATTACTCTGCTGAAATAGAGAACAAATTGGAAAGTCTGGAGAAGGCTAATTTTAATTTGACTACCAATATTCAAATTTTACAAGAAAAAATTAGAAATAACGAAGAACAGCTTATGATGCTAAATTTTGATAGGAAGGCATTTTCAATAAGAGTCAGAGGATTCCGTGAAAAGGAGCAAGAGAATTTGAAACAGACCTTTGCTGAAGCCTTCAGCCATGCGCTGGGAAGCCCGGGACTTAACTTTGATTGGCAGATTCGGAAAATCTATCGCCAGAACTCATTGATAGCGGAACAGCGACAGCTCCCGAGGGACATAATTATACATTTCTCTACAAAAGAATCTAGAAACGCGATTGTGCAAAAGTTTCATAATAACAGTCTCCGAGTTGATGACCAGGACGTGATTGTCTTCAAAGATATACCTTTCCAGATGTTGAGAGAAAGAAGGGACTACACTTTTTTAACCAAAGAGCTTAGGAGTCAACAGATTCGATACAGATGGGAGGCCCCTGCCGGCATCACGGTTACATTTGAGAATCAAAGATTTCGTCTTAACTCTGTTTCGGAGGCTCAAGATTTCTATTGTAGGATTCTGAAGGCGGGACCTCCTGACGCGCTTGGAAGAGAGGAGAGACAAGCGGAAGGAGAAAGCAAACGGCTGGCCATGCGGCTGCAAGATGGAGGGGGCAGCCCCTCCTCCCTCGGAGAAGCAGAAGAACGCAGATCGAGAATTTAGATACTTCAAAAGACTTCCTAAAGTTGAGGACTGAATGGGGGTTTGAGACCTCTCTCCGGTAGAAAAAGTGGACTAATTTTTATCAGAAGGGAAAGCTGGGTGAAACTACTTTGAGCTAGATTCTAAAGTAACGTTAGCATAAATTTGATAGTGGTTAAAAGAATGCGGAATGATTTATGTTGTTTAAACTTTGTTAGATGGGACTATTTTAAAATAGAAGGTTAACTGACTCTTGCTGAAAGTATTATTTGAATATGATCCATGCTATTTAACTTTTATTTGAAGGGAAAGTTGGTTGTAATAGTTCTGAGTTACTTTTTAAATAAACGCTAGTATAAATTTGATAGTGGTAAATATTAGACAAGCAAGAGATGAGGGTAAAATGCATGTGGAATGAACTACGTTATTTGTGGTAAATATCAGACAAGCAAGGGAAGAGGGCAAAATTTACGTTGTTTAAAGCTTATTAGAACAGGAAGCCGCTTGGGATTATCTTAAGATAACTGTAAAAAGAATGCGGAATGATTTATGTTGTTTAAACTTTGTTAGAAGGGACTACCTTAAAATAGAAGGTTAACTGACTCTTGCTGAAAGTATTATTGGAATATGTGGAATGATTCATGCTACAAATCGCTCTGAGTTATATTTTAAACAAATGTTAGTATAAATTTGATAGTGGTAAATATCAGACAAGTGGGGGATGAGGGTAAAATGCATGTGGAATGAACTAAGTTATTTAAATCCTATTAGAAGGGGAAGTCGGTTGGAATTATCTTAAGATAGAAATTGATTCCTGTGTAAAGTAATATCTGATCTACGCTGCTTAACTTTACTAAGAAGGGGAAATCTGGTTAGATTATTTTGAATTACTGTTTGAAAAAGGGGTAAAGAAAGATCATTTACGTTGTTTAAATTTTACTAGAAGGGAAAGTTTGATTACTTGTCTGTAAAGTTATATTTGAATATATGGCATGAACCATGCTGCTTAAATCTTATTGGAAGGGATCATGAGGTTTAGGAAGGGAACGGGAGAGTCTACAGAAGATCGGGGTAAATAGCAAAGAAGTAAGAGACGAGAATAAAATATAGATAGAATGATTTATACTATTTAAGCATAGATAAAGATGGGGGGCTGAGATCAACACAAAGAGTGGTTTCTTTTTTTCTTTTTTCTCTTTTCTCTTTTCTTTTTTTCCTTTTTTTTTTCTTTCTCTGCTTTTCTTTTTCTTTTGATATATTACTTTTATTTTTTAATCCATATGTATACAAGATATTTTAGATAGAAGGTAGTGCCAGGTGTGGGCCCTGGGAAGCCGGGAGGATTAGGGATGGGGATTGTGGGGGGTGGGATGGGGGGGTGTTAACATAGTCTTAATAAGAACAAGAATGTATTTATATACGGTGGTTCTTTTTTTTTTTTTTAATTATTATTATTATTATTTTTTCCTTGGTTCACTTTACTTTTATTAGATCAAACAACACTCGAATAAAGGCATACACCAAGGAGGGAGGTAGAGGGAAGGAAGAGGGAGGAGTAAGGAAGGAGTAAGGGGAATGTAAGGAGTATGTAAGGAGGGTGTCTGGGGAGTAAGGGGAGAAGGAAGGTTTGAGGGGAAAGGGAAGTAGGAGCGGAGTGTTAGAGGGAGAAAGGAAAGTTGGAGGGGGTAGATGGGGTGTATGGAGGATGCAAGGGTTAGGTGGGGTTGTGAATGATGAGTTGTGTTTCCTTTTTATTTGTTCGTTTTATTCCTTTTTTCTTTTTTTTTCTTCTTTTCTTATAGTAAATACCCTGTGTATAAATGATTGCAAATGGAATGTGAAAATTGAAAAATTGAATAAAATATTTTATAAAAAAACAAAACAAAACAATTTTAATCAGTAAGTAAGTAAGTGGGTGATTGAGTGAGTAAGTAAGTAAATAGAGATCTCCCCAATAGTATAATCAGAACTGTATTCTTTTAGATGTTAACAGATTAACAGAGTTGGGAGGGACCTTGTAAGCAGGGGTGAAATTATTATTTTTTTTACTACCGATTCTGTAGGCATGGGTTGGTGGGCGTGGCAGGGGAAGGTTATGCAAAATCTCCATTCCCTCCCTACTCTGGGGCCAGCCAGAGGTGGTATTTGCCGCTTCTCCGAACTACTCAAAATTTCCGCTACCGGTTCTCCAGAACATGTCAGAACCTGCTGAATTTCCCCCCTGTTTGTAGGTCATCTAGCCCAACCTCCCACCCATGCAGGAGAACCTACACCATTTCTGACAAATGGCAATCCAATCTCTTCTTGAAAGCCTCCAGTGATGAAGTTCCCACAACTCTCAGTTACCTGGGCTAAAATCAGATTGGAAGGTCCGTTTTTTAAAATTATTATGAATGTCAGTGCTTCCATCTCAGTGAACAATAGTGGAGGAAGAAGCAGAAACTCCCCTGATGGCAATGGATCAATAACATACTTTTGTGTTGGTGTTGTTCTAAATGACATCTGAAAGGGCTTATTTGGACAGCTATTACAGAGACCAACCCCTCCCTCCTTCCTCTGCTGGAAGTGACAAGCCTGCTTTGAAAGAAGAGTAAGCTCTGACTGAGAGTTGGAGCACCAGGATTAACTCCCAAGGGGTGGGGGTGGGGGAGATGCACCTGGATGCAGGAAAGAAATTAACCAAGGTTTATGGAGCGAGCAGATTAAAAAGGAAAGGATAAGAAGTGGTGAGCGGCAGCTGCAAATCAGTACCGAGGTTGCACCTTTCCCTTTGCAGAAAAGAGAATACAGTATCCCTTGTTTCTGATTTGAATACATTCAAAGGCAGTGCCCTCAATGTCCCTTTGTTTCCCTCTTTCTAGTACCTTTCACAATTTTGGGATTGCAATAACTCAGTGGTTAAAGACAGTCTGGAAACCTGACAGCCCTGGCTTGAGACCCGAGTGTCACACAATGGGGTGAGCTCCCGTCCTTGCCCCAGCTCCTGCCCATCTAGCAGTTCAAAAGCATGCAAATGCAAGTACATTAATAGATACCACTTCAGTGGGAAGTTAACAGCTCTCAGAGTTCGTTGCAAAAATCAAATCCAGATAACTTATTCAGCAGGATTCATTAACTTCTTTATATACATAATAACACATGAATACAAGACCAAAAGCAGATTCTTCCAACGTGGTAGAGAGGAGAGATTGGTTTCCAGTTCAGAGTTCAGAGCTTAATACAGACTAGATTAGTTCTCTTGCACAGACTCACAGCTACATAGGTAAGCCACGCCCAGGCTCCGAGCCATCTGGCATGGCTCTCAGTCACCAAATAGTTCCCATTGGCTGACCCAATTGCCATGCCAGATGCATGGCAACTGAGTCAGATACATTGGCTGAGTTTGTTACCATGTCTCTGCTAGTTCATGAATATTCTGACAACAGCTTTCCATGCACTTTGGCTATGGCCGTGCTGGCCACATGACCATGGAAGTGTCTTTGGACAATGCTCCCTCAGCTAAGAAAAGGAAATGAGCACCACCCCCTAGAATCAGACATGACTGGACAGCTGGGTAAATCATTACCTTTACTTTTAGTACATTTTGCATTACTGTTGGCAAGGAGCTTTTTGACTCCTTCCTCCCTGCTGAAATCACAATGAGAGGAAGGGAGAGGGACCATTGCCCTGTGTCCTCCTCCCACTGATCCTCACTCCTGTGTTGTGTCAAATCACCCTCTTTAGCCACAGAGGCTGCATCTGGCGTCTCCTAAAGACACTGATGGAGGACTAAATTGTTTCCGTACAGAAAGTCAACGAGGAACTTCCATCGATTTCTCAAGAGAAAGTTGGCATTTCTCCCCAAAACTCACTTTTTTCTTCTTCTCCTCAGCTTTCTCGTTTTGGCTGCCACATCCTCCCTCTCTTTTTGTTATTAGCATTTCTCTTTCGCTCTCTTTCAATGCACCCGCTTCATGAGGCAAACAGCTGTTCATTTGTTTTGTCAGTAATGGGAAAAAGACTTGAACAGCTGATGACAGGTAATTTGGGCTGATGTCGAAATTCTTATAATAGAAACAGCGTTGAAAGCTATTACTTCATCTTATGCTGACTGTGTATATGTGATGAGGCTTTCCGAGTAGGAGGAAACAGTATCAAATTTGCACTTTGTGAGGTATAGATCAAACAAATAGAACATCTCAAAAGTCAGAAACTTTAAGTAGTCAGAGTTGCTCTTTCTGGACACTTTGGTTCCTTAACCAGAAGTGTGAATTTAGGCAGTTTACTTAAGAAGTCGGCCACTTGCCCTGGCTTCCTTATGAACTCCAACATTGCAATCCCATCAGAAGGGGCATTTAGCCAGTTCCGACTGGTTCTGGTGAACCGGTAGCAGAAATTTTGAGTAGTTAGGAGAACCGGCAAATACCACCTCTGGCTGGCTCCATATTTTTTGCCTTCTGAGTCCCAGATGATCGGCATCCCAGCTGATTGGCTAGGTCTTCTTCTGTTGCACTGCACAGGAGAATGGAGCTGGAAAGAAGGTTAGTGGGATGGGGAGGGAATGGGATTTTACAGTAGCCATGCCCTGGAGTGGAGAGGGAATGGAGATTTTGCAGTATCCTTCTCCTGCCAAGCCCACCAAGCTACACCCACCAAGCCAAGCCATGCCCATAGAATTGGTAGTAAATCTTTTTGAATCCCACCACTGAATCCCATCTAAAGTCCATAAGAATATCATCAATTGGCATAACTATACATAGCCCAGAAAGCAGGAGGAAGGAAAGGAATGCTATGGTTCTGGATTATATCTACTCAAGATTGGGTCATACCCTCTGACTGTCATCTCATCACATGCCTGATTTTAGTTATTTTTAACATACTCACCTCCAAAGTAGAAAACAATTATTCTTTTTTTCCCTAATGGTTCATAAACTATTTTGTGTGGGCTGTAAAAAAAGGGAGTTCAGGGGCTACATATGGCCCTGGGGAATCAGGTTGTCCAATCCAATCTATGGTACATAGTTTATTATATTATTTATTTATTTATTAAGCATACCTAATCTATGGTACATAATGTATTTTTGGCACTATAAGACACACTTTCCCCCTGCCACCTAGAACAGCTGATCGGTGGTATTCTGGGAGGCTGATCCAACCGCCAATCAGCTGCTCGGCAGTGAAGGCTCCAGCGTTACCCAGCAGTGGCAGCAGCTCAGCTCAGTTGACTGGTGGTAGTGCAATGGAGAGGAGTACTGACGATCCACGTGCTGGGGCTGAGATAATGTGCTGAGGTTGACCAGGCTGTTTGCTGTTTGCTGCAAGGCTGCTAGCCAGATGAATTACCAGATGGACGCTGGGAGGCAGAGGCAGATTTTTTTCCCCCCTTGTTTTCCTCCTCTGAAGCTAATGTGCCTCTTATGGTAAGAAAAATATGGCAGTTTATTATATTATTTATTTATTTATTATTATTATTATTTATTTGTCTTGTATGCCGCCCACTCCCGGAGGATTCCGGGCGGCTCACAAAGACAAGGGAAAGTGGGAAACGAGACAAAGACAACATATTAAAAACAAAACCAACATTCACAATTTCCGTGGAGGTAGATGTTTCTCAGACCCCCCCCCCCCCCGGCCTGCTGGAACAGCCAGGACTGGGTGGCTTTGCGGAAGGCCGGGAGGATAGTAAGGGTCCGGATCTCGACAGGGAGCTCGTTCCAGAGGGCCGGAGCTGCAACAGAGAAGGCTCTCCCCCGGGGAGTCGCCAGCCGACATTGGCTGGCAGATGGAATCCAGAGGAGACCTAACCTGTGAGATCTAATTGGTCTGAGAGAGCTAATCGGCAGGGGGCGGTCTCTCAGGTACCCGTATTAAACATACCCGTAAACAAACCCAACTCACATATAGGTGACTCTGGGGAGTTTATAAAATTAAAGAAATCTACCATATGATAAAGACCCACAACCCGCTTCCACCACCACGACAGGAACCACACAAAACAATCAGGCGCTTGATTGGCTTTGTCTCTGTTCGTGGTCCCCAGGCCTGTTGTGAAAATAATGTTTTTAGGGCCTTTAGGAAAAGCAACAGAGTGTGGGCACAACCATACATGGGGGGGAGAAGGTTCTCGTGGGTTCTTTTTATCAACAGCCGTTTTAATGTTTGCTGTTAATTATACAACACCAATATTCTAAAGTGGCTTGGCAAACTTACCGAATGATTAGACAAGCTCATTTGGAAGGACTGAAGCCAAGATAACCCGTAACTCGAGAGATCTGAAAGTCTACGAGGGCCATATTTACCTAGGAAATATCTCAACTGTCAAGTTCATTTGTTTCTTAAAACTAGTGTGCACATATACCCACTTCGGTACATGTCCAGGGCTTCCGTTAATAACCCAGCTACAAGATTATCTCGAGTCTGTCTTTTACTCTGCAAATAGAACTAATCAGTCCAGCGTGCAAATAGACGTCAGCCCGGTTCTGTTCGGATTAATGAAAATCATTTAGATAAATTAATCTCATCCAATTATTTTAAACCGACCCCTTGTTCCCAAGTCAAGGAGTGGAATATAATTAAAACTGCTGAACATACAGAATTTTTTCCCAAATGTGTTAAGACTCAGAGAAGGGGCAGAGTGCAGCATAAAATGGAGAGGCTGAAGCAAGGTTATTTGTTGAACATTACCATCTATCTTGGTTTTTCACATACTGGGCAGGCAGATAAAGGAGAGGGGAAAAAAAAGCTCTGCTGTTTAAAAAAAAAATGGATCAAAAGAGTAGAGCTATTTCCTTGATGCCAGGAGAAAAGAAATGACAGAACAGGGAAGGTACTCAGAAAGTCAGATTAGCCTGCAGAAGCTAAGAAATTTAAGCAGAATGTAAAATACAAAAAAAAAAAAAAAAGGGATTGGTGCATTTGCAAATGGTTAGAATGTGGCTGTATATTTTTCAGACTGCATTAGTTTCCTTTCAATCATTTAGGCCCCAAATAGGATGATCAGATATCTCCATTTCTTCCTGAGGAAGAGTCAGTA
>NW_028261385.1:134809610-134849610 GCF_051295495.1 Thamnophis sirtalis | reverse complement strand
CATAACCCAAGCCCGGTGAATTGTGAAGAAATAATTCAGTTCAGAATGCTTTATTTCACTATAATGAACATGATTGTCAGTAACAAAATGTACGTGCTTGTAATGCATAAATGGCAAGATGAATAGGATATACTTATTTCTTTGGGTTTTTTAAAAAAATGATGTTGCTTTATGGGTTGCCTGTCAGGAAAGAGATACCTACAGCCAAGAAGGAAATAAAAAAACAAGTCATGTTATGAAAATACCTTATATGTACATAAAAGTTAATTGCCACTCCCAAATTGGCCTTCTTAGCCACACCAGATACTACGTTAGGACCTCTATCCAGAGCACGATATCATAGTCTTTTGAGACTGAAGGATGCCAATAGTAAGAGTTAAAATATATGTGCTTATACCAGAGGTGGGTTCCTACCAGTTCGCACCTATTCGGTAGAACAGGTTCGTCAAATCTACCGAACCGGTTAGAAGAGGTTCCACCAGTGGACCCGGAAAGCAGGCCACACCTACAGAAGAGGTTCCAAATTTTTCTGAAACCCACCACTGGTCCTTGGATGTGATTATTCTATACTATCATGCTCCTATTTATAAAACTCAGTGCCTCTGTGAAAGGTAAGGATGACTACTGCGTTTGTGGTGCAATCAGAACATTGCGTGTGTTGAAGTTGTTTTAACGCAAACCAAAGATGCCTTTTAAAAAACAAGTTTACATCCTATTCTTATGCATGCCAGTGCTGTGTGTGAGGTAATTTAAGGTGGTTCTGACAAGTGTCGTCGGCATCTTCATATCCGTTCACATGGGCAGCAAGCCACTCCTATCTGGTCACATGGGTGACAAGCCACTCCCACAAAGGAGTCCACACCCACAGAGTAGGTTCGAACAATTTTTGAAACCCACCACTGGCTTATACACTGTCATGGAATTGTGCAGCCGGTGTCCAAATGGATTCAGAGATGCTGACATCAACTTGTAGTTTTATATAAATAAATATATATTTACATTTATCTTAATAGCAAACAAGATAGTCAGGCACATCTACATCACTACAGGTAAATCAGAGAGCACCCAGGGCACACAGAAGAAGAAAAAACCAGAAAAAAGGGGGGAAACTTCACCTCCACACCCACAGCAACCAATCACAGTGAAGATTGCTTCACACAGCGTTCTCCAACCAATCAACCACAACTGTGTGTTCTGGCTCACTGCACAAGCCTACTGCTCCAACTACTAAATTTAAATATCTTAACATACCCAACTTTAGAGAAAGGCAGGGAGAATAATAATATGAAAGAAGTTTTAAATATCATAATATGAAAATATGGGATAATAGGTGAAAAAGACACTAGCGTAAGAATTGAGACACTTCAAGTTCCATGCCTTCTGTTTACTCCTGTGAGTCCGTGCAATAATAATTATGTGCCACACAATAACAATCTGTTGCAAAGTGGCAACAAAATGGACAAGTTAAAGGGGGAACAATCCCTAAAAGCTCTCATAGCATCTTAGAAACAAAAACCTGTGTGGATTACACCACACATGAACTTTGTGGAAGCATAGAATGAGCAGAGAGATGGGCAATAGGTACCAAGAGACCTGTAACACCTCTAGGTGATTCTCATTAGAGCCACAAATTAGTTTTATCTTTATGTTTGTAAAGTACAAATTTCACAAAAGTGAAAAACACTTAGTGAGATTTGGATGGTTTTTTTAAAAAAAAAAATATCTCACAGGACCCTTGCAGCACTTCCAGTAAGAATGTTGAATGCTTGTGAAATGTGGTAAGAAGTGACTTTGTCCATTTGTTTGTTTTAAGCCTGGTTCCAGAAAATGTTGTAGATCCTTAGAAATGAAGCTTCAGTAAAGCAAATGCATTTTCTTAGCAGCTTAACATGCGCCTATTCACCTCCATGGCCTGAACTCTGGGCTGCAACAGAATAAACTTTACCAGATTTGTGAAGAGTGCTTTCTTCTGTTGCCAATTTTGCAAGCTGTTGGGGGCTAACCTGAATTTCCATGCTTAATTCAGCAATCCAATTGATGTTCCCTTTGATTACATTCTCCTTCATGCACACATGCCAGCTATAGTTTTGTTTAATCACAGATAGAAGCCGGATATCCCCCCCAGCCCCAATCTCTTCTAAATACTCACCTCCGGCTGCACAGGTCACACCACAATATGCCATGTTGACGTGTGTGACTTTTCCAACACACACACACGTGTGTGTGTGTGTGTGTGTGTGTGTGTGTGTGTGTGTGTATGTATGAATGTATGTATGTGTGTGTGTATGAATGTATGTGTGTATGAATGTATGTGTGTATGAATGTATGTATGTGTATGAATGTATGTGTGTATGAATGTATGTGTGTATGCATGTATGCGTGTATGCATGTATGCGTGTATGCGTGTATGCATCTATGCATCTATGCATCTATGCATCTATGCATCTATGCATCTATGCATCTATGCATCTATGCATCTATGCATCTATGCATCTATGCATCTATGCATCTATGCATCTATGCATCTATGCATCTATGCATCTATGCATCTAGTGTTTGTCACCAAGTACTCTAAATTAGGAATTTTTTTCCCAGAGCGATTTTCCTCCTCCTCCCCCATTCAGAGTAGAGAATCTGTTACACATACAATTATCCAGAGGTTGCCTAGTGCAAATGCTACTTTTTAAAGCCTGATAGCCCCTGCTTGTATTTCTGCCACCTGGCAAGGAGGATAACCTGTCATAGAGACGAACGTAGAGAAACTAATTTGAATCAATGGTTTGGCTGATTCAGAGTTTTCACCCCATCTTTGGAAAGCAACAGCACAAGATTCAGCTATAAAAATTTAAATGAGGCAATGGATAAGACAAGGTTTTCTTTCTGCTTTCTTTCATTTCTGTTCACTTTTTGAATAAAAAGATTGGACTGCTTAGTATTTGAGCAGGAAGCCACCAGAAAATCCTAGGTTGTAACCCAGACTTGGAAGTTAAAAAAACAAACAAACAAAAACAAATTTATTTATTTATTTATTTATTTATTTATTTATTTATTTATTTATTTATTTATTTATTTATTTTATTAACTTGTATGCCGCCCACTCTTGGAAGACTCAGGGCGGCTTAAAAAGGGAAAGGGGAATATAAAAAATAAAAAACAACAGATAAAAATTCAACAATATTCATAACACAAGATGGGGCTGGATAATTCAACAGCCCCAGGCCTGCCGGAACAGCCAGGTCTTGGTCACTTTGCGGAAGGCCGGAAGGATAATGAGAGTCTGGATCTCAACGGGGAGATCATTCCATAGGGAATTTTTGGGAGGCTCTCCGCCACAGCAGAAAGCCTTCTAGACAAATACAAAAAGAGCTGAAGTCTTAGCCTATTAGTAAAGTAAAATTTCCCCTCGCATATATGTGCTAGTCGTTCCTGATCTAGGGGGTGGTGCTCATCTCCATTTCAAAGCTGAAGAGCTAGCGTTGTCCGAAGACATCTCCGTGGTCATGTGGCCGACATGACTAAACGCCAAAGGCACCTGGAATGCTGTTACCTTCCCGCTAAAGGTGGTTCCTATTTTTCTATTTGCATTTTTACATGCTTTCAAATTGACAGAAGCTGGGACTAGTAATGAGAGTTCACTCCGTTACGCAGTGCTAGGGATTCGGACCGATGACCTTTCAGCATCTTAGCCATGGAGCCACCACATCCCCCTATTGGCCAATTAGTTCTATATAATTACCAAGAAAACTGCATGGCATATTCATGAAGTCATCAGCAGCTATGCTAAAAGGAGATTTCACTAATTATAATTTAAGTTTCATTCAGTGTATGCAATTTAGGAGAACCAGTCTGGTATAGTGGTTAAAGCACCGGGATGGAGACTAGGAGACCTCAAATTCTACTCCTGCCATAGTCACAGAGCCAGTTGGGTGATCTTGAGCCAGTCATTCTCTCGCAACTTGAGGAAGACTAGTTGTGACTAGTTCAAAAGGTTGTTAGGAGTTAACACTGACTTGAGGGCAAAAGGAATAAAGGAACAAACAAACTAATGAATGAACAAACAAAATCAAGCAAGCAAGCAATTTAGAGGATCCAGTTCCTGATGATGCTCAATGGCTTATAAATACCATGTTTCCCTGAAAATAAGATAGGGTCTTATTTTCTTTTGACCACCGAATTAAGCACTTGGCCTTATTTTTCGGGAGGTTGTATTATTTTTAAGGTGCAGGAGGCGGCTAGAGTGGTCACCTCATAGCTTATTTTCAGAGGAGGACTTATTTTAGCGCATGCGCTCAAAAGCACAGTTGGGCTTATTATCTGAGGAGGTCTTATTTTCAGGGAAACAGGGTGCATTACTCTAAATATTCAAGAGTCCTGGAAAATTATATTTTCTCATTAAGCAAATGCTGAGGTTGTTTTCTTCAGTGGGTGTTTTCTGCTGAAAACCAGAAGTAAATGCTGGAAACTGGCAAAAAAATGTCCCAAATTGCTATTCACGTGACTAGTCATTAAGTGAGGATTACCTGTACATGCTGCTACTGCCTCTGGGGAGGAGTACAAAAAGGAAAGGAGAGACAAATTGGGCCTTGTCTTCAAAGTAACCTGCACAACAGCATCAAACTAATTCTGCTTGTGGTTTTTTTTCCAGTCCAAAATTTACATCCAAGGGGGAAAAAAGTCACACACACACACACATATATATATATATATATATATATATATATATATATATATATATATATATATATATATATATATGTGTGTGTGTGTGTGTGTGTGTGTGTGTGTGTGTGTGTGTGTGTGTGTGTGTGTGTGTGTGTGTGTGTGTGTACACATACATGTACAATACATACATACATACATACATACATACATACATACATACATACATAGCACAGGCTCGAATCCCAGTAAGGGTATGGCTAGCTGATGAAAGCTAAATAGCTTGAAATAGATCTATACTAGTCTCCCTTTTTTTATTTATCAGCAAAAATACAACACACCGGGGCCTTGAGGCTGTTAAAGACTGGATGAGAGCTAACAAACTGGTACTCAACCCGGAAAAGACCGAGTGGCTGTTGTGTTTTCCTCCCAAAAATTTGGTTAACGTTCCATCAATCAGGCTGGGGGGGCAAAATTTATTCCCCTCAGATAGGGTCCGCAACTTGGGAGTCCTCCTGGATCCACAGCTGAGTTTTGACCACCATCTGTCGGCTGTGACCAGGGGGGCATTTGCCCAGGTTCGCCTGGTGCGCCAGTTGCGGCCCTACCTGAACCGGGAGGCTCTCACAACAGTCACTCGAGCCCTTGTGATCTCTAGGCTGGAATACTGCAATGTGCTCTACATGGGGCTGCCCTTGAAGAGCATCCGGCGACTTCAGCTAGTCCAGAACGCGGCCGCGCGAGTGATCATGGGCGCACCACGGTTCGCCCATATAACACCAATCCTCCGTGAGCTGCGCTGGCTACCTGTTGATCGTCGGGTGCACTTCAAGGTCTTACTTACCACCTATAAAGCGCTCCATGGTAGTGGATCTGACTATTTGAGAGACCGCCTCCTGCCAATTACCTCCCTGCGTCCCATCAGATCGCACAGAGTAGGCCTCCTCCGAATTCCATCCGCCAGTCAGTGCCGACTGGCGACTACGCGGAGGAGAGCCTTCTCAGTTGCAGCTCCGACATTATGGAACAACCTCCCCGTGGAGATCCGTACCCTCACCACAGTCCAGGCCTTCCGCACAGCCCTCAAGAACTGGCTATCCCGTCAGGCCTGGGGATAGGATTACTCTCACCCCGCCCGAATGTTGAGTGAATGTTGTGTTTTTATGACCAATTTCCTTTAATCACGATTTTTTTTTTTTTTTTTTTAAGTTTTGTCTTGCACCCCCTTCCCTTTATTGCTGTAAGCCGCCCTGAGTCCCCTCAGGGAAAAGGGCGGCATATAAATTTGCAATAAAACATAAAACATAAAAAAAAAACACACAGACACACACACACAGACACACACACACACACACACACACACACACACAGACACACAGACACACACACACAGACACACAGACACACACACACACACACACACACACATATATATATATGTATATATAAATAATGACTAACAAACAACAAGAGACGAATACAAAGACAGACATGTAATTAGTACATCAGGAACTTAAGACATAATAAACCATCTGCACATTCCTAACAGCTAATAGGAATGCTATATTATCATCGTCTGAGCATTCTGTCATTATTATTAAAAGGGAGATATTAAATTTTGACCTTAAAGTATAAAAATACATATGCATTTGTTTTAACTTCTTCCATATCAGCCTATTCTAGGAGCTTTATGATGCTTCTCCTGCAGCAGTGGACATTACATAGACATTGCAACATCCCCATGTGGAATTTGTACTAGATCAGGGACTAGATCAGGATGTAATGATGATACGACACTCCCAACATAAGGGGGAAAGGTCTTTTGAGATTGGATAACTGAGCTATGCTGAACCTCAGCTCTAAATCCAGATGTTGTGTGATCAATGTTTTGGTATGGTTCCAATTTAATGTACATACTGTTGTTATTAATTGTGAAGTCATGTCCCACCCACTGAGACCCCATGGACAACGTTCCTCCAGGCCTTCCTGTCCTTTACCAACCTCTAGAGTCCATTTAAGCTCACACCTACTGCTTCGGTGACTCCATCCATCCACCTCATTCTCTTGACGTCCCCTTCTTCTTTTGCCCTCAATATTTCCTAGCATTAGGCTCTTCTCCAGTGAGTCCTTCGTTCTCATTAGGTGGCCAAAGTATTTGAGTTTCATCTTCAGGATCTGGCCGTTAGGGTTGATCTCCTCTAGGACTGACCAGTTTCATTGCCTTGCAGTCCAAGGGACTCCAGGAGTACATGAATTACCTGGGGGGAAAATCTTCTTCCAGTTAAATTGGAAATTGTCACTTAAAGTGGAACAGGTGGAGAAAATAAGCAAGATCACCTTGACAGAATTATACAGAAACTGTTGACTAGGCAAAAGTGACTGAAGTATTTTTTTTAAGTCCAAAGTAAACAGATAAGAGGTGTCTTAGGCAGATTCCTCCCTAATTTACGGCAGTTTAAGAAACGGGAGGAACTCCAGCATAATCACACTTGCAAGATTGTGTTATTACAGCCAATCTCAGTGAAAGCAGTTTTAGCCTCCCCGCAGAGTTGATTTGCTGCTCTGGTCTACCTAGAGGAGTTGACAGCAGCCCAGATAAAGTCTAGTTAAGTTTATGTCAATAGTGAATTGGACTTTAATCTAAGAGCAGGAGACCAAATGAAACTCTGAGAAACCAAGATTAAATGATTTCAGGTGGCTTGCAGTTACTATATGTCCAAGAGCTGCACCGCATAGAAGTTGATGGCAACAGACAGAAAGGGATCCCATACAATAGTTATACAATACAGGTGGTTTTTCAAGAGGCAACTAGACTGGCTGGTTTTTCTTTGAAGACATTTTGCTTCTCATCCAAGAAGCTTCTTAAGCTCTGACTGGATGGTGGAAATGGAAGGATTTATGCTCCTTGCAGACAGTTGGTCATTTGCATCCTTTTAGAGAGTTGTTAAGGCCACCTGGAGGTTTATCTGTGTCGTCATCAGGATCACCTAAGTAGTGCAAATGGACGTAGAGAGTTCTTGGAACTGTTCAAAGGACTGTTTCTGTTGACTGGAGATAGATGAGATACTTTTTTGCACAAGATTGTCAGCCCAAATAGACAGTATCCAAATGTTTTGACATTGGTTGTCAATACAACCACAAAGTATTTTAAGATATTCACTTGTTCAACTGCATGGGTTGTGGCTCTTTTAGAAAAGAACATTATCCTGATCTTTTGGCGACTAATCACCAATTGCTCTTGGCCATGTTGAATGAGAGCATTAAGTGCCCTCTTTAGGTCTACATGCTAGAAAGCAGCAGCATTACTGCAACGTGCTCTACATGGGGCTGCCCTTGAAGAGTGTTCAAAGACTTCAGCTGGTCCAGAACGCAGCCGCGCGAGCGATTGTGGGTGCACCCAGGTACACCCACGTCACACCTATCCTCCGCGAGCTGCACTGGCTACCCATTAGTCTCCGGACCCGCTTCAAGGTGCTGGTCATTACCTATAAAGCCCTACATGACATCGGACCTGGGTACCTGAGAGACTGCCTCCTGCCGATCACCTCCCATAGACCGATTAGATCTCACAGGTTAGGTCTTCTCTGGATTCCATCTGCCAGCCAATGTCGGCTGGCGACTCCCCGGGGGAGAGCCTTCTCTGTCGCAGCTCCAGCCCTTTGGAACGACCTCCCCGTGGAGATCCGGTCCCTTACTACCCTCCCGGCCTTCCGCAAAGCCGTTAAGTCCTGGCTGCTCCAGCAGGCCGGGGGGGGGCTCTCAAAATATCCAGCCCCACAGAAACTGTGACTGTTGTGTATTTTAAAGTGTTGTTTTGTGTATTTATCCCCTTCCCTTGTTTATTGTAAGCCGCCCGGAGTCCGTCGGGAGTGGGCGGCATACAAGACCAATAAACAAACAAACAAACAAACATCTGCATAGAGCAGAATTGGGACATGTCTGTTTGCCAGTTTTGGAATGTGAATCACTATGGCTTTTAAATGCTGAACCAAATAACTAATATAGTTGTTAAATAGATTTGGAGCTAGTACAGACCCCTGAAGCTATTGAATGTTGTACACAAAGAGAAGAAGTTGAGGATAGGAATGTCATACAATTCTGACAGAAGTTCTATGGAAAAGTGAGTTTAGATGTACCGCTCCCAATGGATTCAGCAATAATGCAAACCAGCCTTGCTTGCAAGCATTTATTTTTGTCTTATCAAAAATTGGATCAAAGAAAAAAGTCTGAGAAAAAGCCAGGTGTTAAAAGTTGCATGGAAACAATTTCAATTAGAATTTGATAAAATTGATGATATTTGTATTTAAAGCCTTGTGACAGAACTTCTATATCCATGATGGTGAAGCTATGGCACGCGTGCGCGCGCTGGCCAGCTGACTTCAGCTTTCTTTTGAGGCCATGTTTTGCAAAAAAACAGCCATATGGGCAAACTGGAAGTTTGGGAATGGATTTCCGGTTTGCTCGTAGGGCCAGTTTTAGCCCTCTGGAGCATTCAGGAGACTTCCCTGAAGGCTCCGGAGGGCAAAAAATGTTGCTATGAACAAACCAAAAGTCTGTTCCCAACCTCTGGTTTGCCCATAGACCCAGTTTTTCGTGTTCTGGAGGATTTAGGGAAGCTCCTGAAGCCTCTGGAGGGCCTCTGGAGGGTGGGGGAGGCTGTTTTCACCCTCCCCAGGCTCCTATAAAGCCTCTGGAGACTGGGGTGGTCGAAAAAAGCACACCAAAATGGGGGGGAGTGCTGGTCATACACATAGCATTATGGGTGTGGCACGCCCGTGCACGACCCTCCTGAACTCCCCCTGCTTTTGGCACAGGAGCCAAAAAAGGATTGCCATTACTGTTCTATATGAATCAAGAGAGGATGCTTTGCATAAAAAAGGGTTGAGTCTCTTACATCTAAAGTTACAAAATTTGGGGGAATATGCATACAACTCTGTTCCGACCCCCTTCTCCATCCAGTAACGAATGCTGAGACAAGCTTAACTGGAATTTCACAGCACTTTATTAACAGGAAACATAAACCTCAGTGGCCTAAAGCCAAGCATAACAAACAGATAAGAACCTTCGCAGCAACTCAGACTTTTACAGAGATAGATAACAGCTTCTCCAGCGTTACGAATGAAGTTGAATCCTACAAATCAGACTCCTCCCTGAGTCCCTCGTTAAATACAATCTTGAGAGGAGCCTAATTACAACCAGCTGGGTCCAATTATCTTTTGTAACTGCGTAGCTGTTTTCTCCGTCGATCTGCCCAGTGTTGCCGGGCATCCAGGACCACCTCCCTTGTCTCCTTGTCACTACTCCAAGGCCTGATGTCATGAGCACACTCCCTTCGGCTCTCACCGCTGCTCCATGCCTCAGGCACCTCCTGGTCGCCAACGAGACTCTCTGCGCCCTGCTCGGAGTCGAAACCCTGTCCAGGGTCCTCCACCTCTTCCAGAGCTGACTCATAAGGCCCCTCATTGTCAGAGTCTGTTTGCAGCTCCAACGGCTCCTGCTGGGCCACAACACAATTCTTTCCTACATCATGAACCATGATGTCTGTAATTTTTTTCTACAGTTATTTTAAAAGAACTAGACACAGTATTCCTTGTGACACTCTATGGAAGTGAAGTTGGACTTTGAAGAGGAAGGTTATGGAGAGTATTAGTACTTTTGAATATCAATGTTGGAAAAGACTTCTGGGAATACAATATGCAGCCAAGAAAACAAACAAATGGACTCTTGAACATTGATCAAGCTCAAATTATTCTACAGCAGGCACATTATAAAAAGACCAGCTTTCTAGAGAAGACTAAAATGCTTGGAAAGTATTATGGCCCGCCAGGAGCCAGCTCTGCAGATTCAGACAGAGAGGAAGTTAGGGAGGAACATGGGCCAGTCCTGGAGTCTGGGGAGGGCTCTGTGTCAGAGGCAGAGAGGGGGCCAGATCCATATGAGGGGGCAGACATCAATGAGGCAGATGAACAGCTGGAACCTGTTCCCAGTGTGTGCATGCACAGAATTGCCAGATGAAAGGAAAAGCTAAAGAACAGGGATCAGCTTGGGAGTAAGACCACAAGTAGATGATGAAAAGCCCATCCACCCACCCACCCCAAGAAAATAAAAGAGGAGCAAAAGGGGACTTTGCAGGAGACAATTAGTTCACTTGATTGGTTCATGACCCTCTGAGACTCCTTGCCAAGTTTTCCAGATATCAGCCTGTCAGCTCTCCAAGCCAGAGAAGGTTGGTGACTGTAAATCCTTGAAAGACTTTGCTGGATGTGAATGAGCAGAATTCATAGTAAATTAATAAAAGGGTTTTTTGTCAGGACAAGGAGTTTGCTTCATGTTCTCAGGAAGCCTGGGTCAGAACAGAAAGGTGGAAGGAAATAGAAGAGGACAACAACAAGGTGGATAGACTCAGATAATGTAATGATGAAGGCATTGTTGGAAGATCTGAAAGATTATGGACAAATATCTTAATTACTCTGAAGATCTGTCTCTGTAGTTGCTGAATTGACACATTATCCATCCATCCATCAATCCATCTATCCATCCATCCATTGAGCCACCCACCCACCCACCCACCCATCCATCCATCCATCCATCCATCCATCCATCCATTCATCCATCCACTGAGCCAGCCACCCATCCATCTCAATAAAAATGGTGCAATGGTTCTGCTAACACAAGCTAATGTATTTTGCTAATCTTTTGCCCTGCTGAGTTAGAAAAGTGAAATTTGTAGTGATTTGCACTTTACTAATGAAGCCCGGTGACAACAGGTACTTGGTTCTGTGAGCTGAAATCTGAAATTGGTTTATATCATATCACGTTGGGGAAAATTTTATGCTGATCTCTTCCTATGTAAATTTTTTCCTCCTGTTGGGTGGACAGTAAGGATATTTTTGCATTGCAAAACTATGTTTATCGCAATACAGTATTTATGAGTGCTGGGAAGAAAGAAATATAATTCTCTTTTTCTGAAAATTTTGTCCCAGCTTGTAACAGGGCTTCATACATAGTGATGTGCTTTGTGGGCAAACACCATCTATCAGTGTCCTCCTGGGGACTAGAGCTTCCTGCACTGACTGTGACAAAGAACTATTAATATTTTCAACATCCCCTGCCATTAAAACAGATGCACTCAGGAACAGAAAGCATAGATTTGGATTCTGAACAGCAAAAGCATCAAATATTTTGCAAAAATAGTCGATGAGTTAGTCCTAACAGAAAGAAGATACTCAAAGACAAATAGGCTATCTAGCCAGCCTGGGCAGATTATCACAATGACTGGTGACTAGCTGCTAAAGATTTCTACTCACAGCATGGGAATTATTTATTTTATTTGTTTCAATTCATTTATATGCCACTTTTTCCTGGAGAATTCACTGTACTGTTTGGGGGCAGGGACACCATATGTGACAATAACTTTTTTCCATACAAGCAATTGAACACCTAAGACAGAGGTACTCACACATCCCAAACAATGAGGCACACATGCCAGTGGAGAGAAAGATCTAATTGTGATGTGCCATATCCTTGATCAATGGTATTCATTAGACTTCCTGCAAGGGTTGGAGAACAGAGACACTGTCTGCAGTGCTTCCACAACTTTCTATGCGGGTCATTCCAATCAGTGTTGTTGGAGAAGAAGATATGGAGCCCTTGGGCACTCTAAAGTGGGTTGCCCTAAAATTTTAGCCCTCTCATCTAGCTTGTTCAATGCGACATGAAATTGACGAGAAAACAACTGCCTCTATTGGCATGGTGGCAAGTGTATTCCATAGGCCAATGATACTCACTTTTACATTTCTATTGAGAAGGATATGAGTTGAAAGGAACTGGAGTCAGTAATTCATCTTTAGTAGATCTGTCCTTGAAGATGATTCAGAAGCTGCAGCTAGCATAGGAAGCAGATGCTAGTCAGAGATTTGTTAGTCAGAGCTGACTGGTTCATCAGAACACCTATTTTGCAGGAGCTACACAGGTTGCTGTTAGGGTTCCAGACTGCATTGAAAATGCTGCTGGTTACCTGTTGTGGTCCAGCAGGAGCCATTGGAGCTGCCACTAGACTCCGACAGTGAGGGGCCCTGTGAGTCAGTTCTGGAGGATGTGGAGGACCCTGGACAGGGTTCCAACTCAGAGCAGGGCGCAGAGAGGCTGGTTGGCCACCAGGAAGTGCTTGAGCCTTGGACCAGTGGGGAGGAGACAAGGGAGTATGATCCTGATGTCAGCCGTGAGTTGTTCCTGGATGCCCGGTACCGAAGAGCTAATAGGCATCAGGAACAGTTGCGCAAGTACAGGAGATAATGGCACTCAGCTGGTGGTCATTACGCTCCTCTCCAGACTATAAAAGGACTGCTTATGCACATGCCCCCTTTGCAGAAGTCAACGCAGGAACTAATGTTGGAGAACATTATTGTGAGCTTGGCAGGCTGGATTGCTGCCATGGCTTATCTGTGCTGCATTGCTGCCCAAGGTTGTCTGAGCTGGTTTGCTGCCAAGGACCTGTTAATTAAATGCTGTGTAACTTATCTTTGGCTCGGAGTGTGTGTTGGTGTGGGACGAGGGGGGTCAGAACAATAACCTATACCTTCCTTGCAGGTTGGGTGTTTGTTACTTTGGTGTCTTTCTTCTCAAGTACATTCTGCCTACTGTGTGTACTCCAGCCATGAAAGGATGCTGCAGGTACAAATTCCTTGTGAGTTCAAAGGGATGAAGCCCAAATATCACTTTCTCGGTTGCCATTCTCTTGGAGTAGCTTTTTTTTTTTTTTGGAGATCAGGTTAGCTCACACCCTCTTATTTTAACCTTTTATTTATTCACCTTCACCGTTTATTGAGGAATACAATCCTATTGTCTAGAGAAATTGGAAATGAAGGCTTTTAGCTGAAGGACATCACTGATGTCCTTTAATATAATATTTTATTATAAGGTTTTTAATATTTCAAGCCACCATGAGCCTGTTGAGGTGGTATATGCATTAATATAATGAAGGAAAATAAATACATGTCAGTTTATTTATTGGAATAAATCTGAACATTAAATTGGTTGTTTACTATCACTACACCACCATGACAATAATTAATAAAAAATCAAAACCAACAAAAAATAAATCAACATAATAAATCAACATATCCATCATCAAACCCTAACCTCATCCCAAAAAGCAATGGAACCATAGCTTCGGTAGCATTATTAAACCAGTCCAGGAAGGTGTCTCATTATTAGATGACATTGCCAGCAATCCCTTGTTGAACACAAGGCATAAAGCAATCTGGCCATTATTTCCTATTTAATGAAAAAAAGGAAGAAGGGGATGGGATTTTCTTTTTAAAGAAAATATAGAGGGTGATAGGAAAGCCTGTGCTATCTTTCTACATTTTTCCAAAACTTGGCACACTTCCAGCCTCCTCTCAGCTCTGATGAATAGAGGCTTCATTCCTGGAGCTTTTAGATTGCTCAAATGACCGCATAATATGTTTTTTTCTGGTAATATACAATGGACTAAGTTAAGCCAATGTATCTCAGGGAAACAATTATATATATATATATTGCAGACTGTTCTTGGAGTTTAGTAAGTATCCCAACAGCGTTCTGGTTCATATTTTATTTTAAAGCCCACTGAGAAAGCCAGTTATCATGTCCTCTTACTTCCCTCCCCAAGTGGCTGCTGTTTGTCAAGATTGCTCATTATGCCTCCCCATGAGATTTGCAAATATTAAGCCAGGAAATGCTCACAGAGATGGCTTTTGAAGATAGTCATAGAAATCTTTGCAGGGTGAAACCTCTTCAACCTTGGCTCTTCAGAGCCATTGTGCTGAAGTGGCTATAATACTCTTCATGCTGAGTGACCTTATCTCTCTGGCATTTTTTGGCGAAAAAAGAAAGTGGTGTTTTAATGTCATATCATGAATATGATTTCTGCCACATGTTCCACTGTTTCACACTGTCAAGATGCCACGAGCCTCTTTTTCATTCATGTTGCAAGCATTTTTCCCCTAAAAAAAATAAGTTTCCGCTTATCTATCCTCACGTTATATATTCTATCTGCACCATTCAAAGCATCTTTCAACACAAAAGAAAGTATCCATAAAAGAAAGAGGAATAATTCAGCAATGGAATCACAGATAGCGGGTGCCGCTCTAATTTAAGATGAGATCTAGCAAGATACATTCATCACTGTCATATTGACTCCAATTCTTGGTCTCGTCCATAAACTGATTGCATTTCTGAGTAGTTGCTGGTTTTAAGGTATGCTGAGAAAATACTCCTGAAAGGGCTAAATTTTCTTGCCCTCATTGGATGATAGCTTTGAAATGATGCTATCAATTCTATGGGTAATTTATATTTAAATTGTGGAAGTGTTGCAATTCAAATTAATGAGCAGAAGGAAAACTTATAGGAAGTAATCTATGTTCCAGTTAGGCAACATGGTTCTGAAATTACTGGGTAGGAGTTAAAATTGCTTAACTTAAATAACATTTAACACCAAATTATGTTCCTAAAATCACCACTAGAAATGGGCATGCTTGAAGAACTCTTAAACACCAAGAATACCTTGTTATCAAATTTTGTTTCTTATAATCTAAACTTTATTTTTTGTGAAGTCTTTGATAGGCCATGATTAAAGAATAGTTCCCTCTTATTATATGGTTAGGTTCTTTGTGAAAGAAAGTAGGTTGAACAATGTTCTTTGGAGTTTCAAGTGATAATTATATTCTGGATGATAGAAACACCTGAAGCAGCAAGTTTAAATCCAGTGGTCATTTGCAAAACATAAGGGACTGATAAGTACAGATGAACACAGCAAAGTTATGAAAATAACCATACTAGAAACTTTAAGACATAATAAAAAGTGTCGCTCATCTGAGATATGATATTATGATATTATATTTAAATGATAATTTAAAAATAATTTTAAAATAATTTTAAATGAAAAAAATATTCTCATTTTATCTGGATATTGGTTGGATAAATGTTCTGACCCCCCTCACCCACACCAACACACTCCGAGT
This sequence comes from Thamnophis sirtalis, assembly GCF_051295495.1. Classification (NCBI taxonomy): domain Eukaryota; kingdom Metazoa; phylum Chordata; class Lepidosauria; order Squamata; family Natricidae; genus Thamnophis; species Thamnophis sirtalis. The sequence continues at coordinate 134,833,948 of NW_028261385.1, read as the reverse complement.
CAAAGACACTTTACAGAATTTATTAACAGACAGATAGGTCCTTGGCAGCAAACCGGCACAGACAAGTCTGGGCAGCAATCCAACACAGATAAGCCGTGGTAGCAATCCAGCCTGCCAAGCTCACAATCCTGTTCTCCAACATAGGTTAATGCGTTGACTTCTGCAAAAGGGGTGTGTGCACAAGCATTCCTTTTATAGTCTGGAGAGAAGCCTAATTACCAGCAGCTGAGCGCAATTACCTCCTGTAACTGTGCAACTGTTCCTTATGCCTATTAGCTCTCCAGTGCCGGGCATCCAGGAACAACTCACTGCTGACGTCAGGATCACACTCCCTTGTCTCCTCCCCACTGGACCAAGGCTCAGGCGCCTCCTGGTAGCCAACCCGTCTCTCGGCACCCTGCTCGAAGTCGGAATCCTGTCCAGGGTCCTCCAGAGCCGACTCATAGGGCCTCTCGCTGTTGGAGTCTGGTGGCAGCTCCAACGGCTCCTGCTGGGCCACAACAGATAAGTATCCCTTTATATTCAGATATTTCAGTCCATTATGACTAGACTGACCACATCAAATCTGTAAATGGGAAAAATAAGAATTATTTATTTCAGACCAGTTTCCTGCTGATGTCCATAAATAGAGTCAATTAAAATATGTGTAATCTCAAGTCATTTACAAATTTTCTACTTCACCTCTAGACAATAACTGGGCAGTCACGTAACAAATGATCAAGTGAGTGGCAGCTTCTCCTATACTGCTATTGTTAGCTAGTGGTTCTCCCGAACCCTTGCCAACCCCCAGCAGCCCACCCCTGTAACAAAATGAGCCGAGGTGGCGCAGTGGTTAAATGCAGCACTGCAGGCCACTTCAGCTGACTGTTATCTGAAATGTGGTAGAAAAATTGTTCTGCTAATAACATGAATGGACAGATGAGAAGATGAAAAGAGAATAGATAAAAAATGGAAGCCTAGGCTGAAGGAGAAGAGTGACTTAGAAAATATGGCTTATTTTGAATACATGGTTAGGATTATATGAAGACCTATGTATATGTGTATGCAGATATTACATTGTTGTAGGTTGAGAACTAAATTATTTGCAGGAAAAGTTAATTTATAATCAGGAGTGTGACTTTCAAAAGTATTGTACCAAAAACCTTTTTTACTCTATATAATGAACATTTTCCAGTTTTATATATAAATAGAAAAAAAAAATCCCACAGAAAATTAGTACACCTTGGGAGAATATTTACTAAAGATGGGGAAAGAGATTTTTTAAGACAGATATGAGCAATATCTGGTCTGTTATGAAGAATATTTGTCAAGAGAAGTAAAAATGGCTGTGTCTACTTTGTTATATAGAAGGGAGCATGAGTTATGTCAGGAAAAATATAAACATTGAATATAGTTGGAATGTGTTACTTTAAGAAGTACAGTATATATGACAAAAGAAGAAGAAAGAACTGGTTTTGAATCACTCTGGACCAAATGCAGATGGGTGACACACGTAAATGAAATACATTGACGTGGTTTGATCATACTGAAAGAATGAATGAGGATTGAATCACAAGATGAATGTATGAAGAAAGAGTGCATGTGAGAAAATGAAGGATTAAGAAATAAAAGAAGAAATAAAAAATTATGGTTGGTTAAAGTTGAGGGGGGTCATGAAAGAGAGGTAATAAATTTAAGAAACAAAAGGCAGTGTACCGATGTGGGGAAGGATATTTGCAAGAATAAAAAGACAATTGTTCTATTGTCTTAAACTTCTTTGTCTCACAACCTTTTATATCTTTCTACATTTTTGCATGATGCTGCTTAATACAAAACAAAATCATACGATGTGCATGCACACCAGTGGTGGGATTCAAATTTTTTTACTATCCGTTCTGTGGGCATGGCTTGGTGGGCGTGGCAGGGGAAGGGTACTGTAAAACCTCCATTCCCACCATTACTACCAGTTCAGCACCTGAACAATTTTGTGCGTGTGCAGTCACTTCACTTGTGTGTGCGCCAGACGCACACTGTGTTTGCATATGCATTTGCACTTAAAACGATCTGCGCATGCGCAGAACATTAAAAAAGGAATAAAAATTACATTTTTTCAATGGAGGTTGTTCATGTGCAGAACAGAAAATCAACATGGCGCCAATGAGGATAGAACCATTATGGTTACATGTCCGCTGGAATTACTACCTATTCAGCCGAACCGGATTGAATAGGTAGGAACCCCCCTCTGATTTCCCATCCCACTCCAGGTGAAGGATACTGTAAAATCACCATTCTCTCCCCACTCCAGGGGAAAGTTACTGCAAAATCCCCATTTCCTCCCAATCAGCTGGAACTTGGGAGGCAGAGAATAGATGGGGATGGGCTAGTCAGAGGTGGTATTTTTTGGATCTCCAAACTACTCAAAATTTCTGCTAACGGTTCTCCAGAACTGGTCAGAACCTGCTAAATACTACCTCTTACACATTGTAAGTTAAGACCAGGTAGGAGAAACCTTTGCCTACTTAATGTTTTTGGAGCTGAAGTGATACAAAATGCAGGATGTGTGTGGATAAAGCAGGATTTTCAACATTTTAGAAAATAGGATCGTTTTAAGAGCTTACACTGTTGTTTTCGCAACTGTCATTATTTTTTCCAAAAACATTTGGAGGGCCCTCTGGGGTATTAAAAATGCCCCAGGGGGCCACAAATAGCTCATCCATGACCTGATCTTTTTCTGAATCAAGGCAAGGCTTCCATTCTGAAGGTTAAAACTTGCTTATGGATATGTGTGCAGTTACAGTATGTGTCTGCATGCACGAATGGACACAAAATATTCATTATTGTTCCTGGAGTCCCATGAATATAATATCCAAATGTTTGAAGTTTCTTGCTCAAAACTCCGGAGAAAATGCTAAAAGAAGCTCAAAGAGTTTTAGTCAACTAATTTCTCAGAGGATTCACGTTCTGCTCTGCAAAATGTTTCTATTCAAAAAATAGAGAGCATTGTCCTGAAAAGAATTGACCTAGCTAGCTATCCTTGCTACTCTCCACTTGCTATTAATTTATTCCTTGATCCTAATCTATTTCATCAGTAAAATGACCAGAATTGAACCAAAATAAATTACAGGGAACAAAGGGGAAAGAGCGGCTTCAACCACCAGGCCAGGTATCTCACTGAGGAAACTACAGTTATTGTCTTGTATAATAAATGAATAAATGCATAAAACATCAACCTGGAGTCTTTGGAAATTTAGCTTCTTACAGTAACTTAACATTGAATGACAAAATTTAACAATCATGCCAGATTAGTAATGAGGTTGTGATGAGTTACAAGGGGGGACTAAGGTGGCAGGCTGAACCAAAGTAGGCCTCAAGCCTGAACCAAACTAGGGTTTCATGATATTAAGCTTTAACTGTTCATATATAGAAATTGCAAAGGTTTGCTTTTAGGACATGGTGCGATTAGACACGGGTTAGAAGGAAGTCTGCACATGAAATATGCTGAAGCAAAGCGTCTATTTTCAACTATCTGCTGGCTTGACTGTAAATCTGTCTGGTAGACACATTGTTAGTTGCTCAAAATATATGTTATGTTTGATCGTTGGCTGACTATGTATTATGACTTCCTGTAGACATAATATTGCTGTAACTCAAGGGCAAATCTTGAGGGGTGTTTCCAAAACCAACAGATGGCTTTAGCTAAAAGCGATAAACTATAAAAGGAATTTCCTGCTTTCACTCGGGGTTCAGCCCATTATTTCTGAACCTGCGCAATAAACATTTCCTTCCCCGAAGAGCTGGCTTCCGTGTTCTGTCTTTTTTACGACAGTAATTTCCCTTTTTTAAAAAAAGAGAGAGACTATTCAAGCAAATCTTCAAACAATGTCATTACAACAATTTGTAATGGAAAATGATCTTGTGGTGTGTTTTTTTCTTTATTCAAAAATTAAAAAAAATCTTTAAAAAAACACGTCATTTGGTATAAAGTTTACATCAAATAAACCACACCAGCCAAAGTCACAGTTCTCAGACAAATCAACTCACTTGTTGTTGATTTTCTTCCTTCTCTTCCAATCCCATATCTTTTGCAAGTAGACAATTAAATCAAGCAATTTATTTGCTGAATTAATACCATAACTGTAATAGTTATTTTTCCCCCCACCATCCCCAATTCTGTCAGGAACTCTTTGATGGTGAATATTCAGTACCAACTGTGCTAGGTTTGTGATGCATTTTCAGAATCTAATCACTCCCATCTGCTCAGAATTAGATGCCACAATTCTTGCAGAGTCTTTTGAATTTATGGCAGCCAATTTAATCAGTGCTAACAGGACCACAGTTTCTGTTAACTGTGATTTGAGAATGTGGACAAGATGCTTGTGTTGATAGGCCAATGACCTGCACTCTAAGAGTGAAACATCTATGGAGTTTCTCAGTCATCCAAGTCAGGGCTCTCTCCAAGGTGTTTTTTTTCAAAAGGCAATTTGACTCTCTTCGTTTTTCCCTGAAGACTTTTTTATTTCTCATCCAAAAATCTTCCTTCAGTTCCGAATAAATGGTGGGAACCATTTATTAGTAGAGCCTTGCTTAATAGGACAGCCTAACAGGGAGTACTCACACCAGGAAAGCTCAAAAATCACCTTGAAAAGAGCAATGCAATGGCCTCTCTTAAATAGCGCTTGCCTGGATCCTGAGTTTTGGGACAGGAACTTCCCAGTTGCAAATACAGCTCTCTTGGGCAATGGTGGTGACCAACTACAGTATTTTGTACGTTAGTTGATAGTTGGAAGAAGCCAACTACACTGATTTTGGTCTGGATTGGACCAAAATATAGACCTCCAATAAGCATAGAAACAATCTTCAATGTTCTGATCATTGACATCGACTAGGGAAGATTAAAAAAGAGAAGTGCTACTATTGTGATTCTTCTGGATCTCTCCACAGTCATTGACTATGCAGATCATAGATTATTACCAGAACAGTTCAATTTGTGAAATTGCAGAAACGGATCAACTGTAATGCTTAATTCTGTATAGATGACAAATATAATATCAGGTTTTCTTTCCGATTGAACTAGAAGAGGCTGTTCAGTTCTTCTAAAATTACTTGGATAAGAGGAAACCAGATAAGAAATACTGTATTTTTCGGACTATAAGATGCACTTCCCACTCCCCCCCAAAAAGTGTGTGGAAATGTCATTGCATCGAGACCAATTACGGACCTGTTTTGGGCCTCCCAAAGGACCCCCCACGTGTCCCATTTTTGCCGCAAACAGGACTGTTTTGGCAAAAATGGGATATGTAAAGAGTTTGGGAGGCCTGCAGAGTGCTCCTGGGGGCTGGGGAGGGTAAAAATGGGATGGTTCAGAAGCAAAAAACAGGCCTGTTTTTCTCAAAAATGGGCCCATTTTTGGTGAAAATGGGACACACAGAGGGTTTGGGAGGCCCACAGAGTGCTCCTGGGGCTGGGGAGGGCAAAAACAGGATGCGCAAAAGGTTTGGGAGGCCAAAAACAGGCCTGTTTTTCTAAAAAAAATGGGCCCATTTTTGGCGAAAATGGGGGACACAGAGGGTTTTAGAAGCCTGAAGAGTGCTCCTGGGGGCTATGGGGGGCAAAATGGGATGCACAGAGGGTTTGGGAGGCCTGCACAATGCTCCTGGGGAGCTGAGGAGGGCAAACAGGATGTATGGGGGGGTTGGGAGGCCAAAAACAGGGTCAAATGGGACATGCAGAGGGTTTGGGAGACCTGCAGAGTGCTCCTGGGGGCAGGGGAGGGAAAAAAACCAGACACACAGAGGCCAAAAACAATTTTTTTCTTGTTTTCCTCTTGGAAATCTAGGTGTGTCTTATAGTCCAAAAAATACGGTACATTGTGGATAGGCTGGAGAAGTGCACAGTTTGGGATTTTCCTTTGATTTCACCCTCATTAGAAGCAGAGGGAGCTTTAGTGATATGGAGAGCCTGTGCCTAGTTTTTAACTGTCCCAGTTATCAGCCTTCTTGGATTAAGTAGCCTGGCATTAGTGATTCATCACTTAATATATTCTCAGCTGAATTACTGCAATAGCTCCATTTGGTGCTCACCTTGAAAATTGCCCTGAAATAGGCCATGACTTCTTGGCTGATAGATGTGGCAACCAAAGGAGGTCAGAGAGCTCCAGTCCTGAAGGTATTGAATTGCCAGTGAGTTTGCTTCTCAGTGAGAAAATGGTGAGGAATAGGCCATTCTCAGAACCCCAGTAATGGAATTCTGACACGTATTCAGTTCTGTCCCCATCTTCTGTCAGAAAACAGTTGAAGCCATGCCCATTCACCAAGATATTTTATGAAATGACTGACCAGACAGCCTTTTGGAATGCCTTTTATTTTGTTTTGCTTTTTAAAATGAATATTGCTTGCTTTTAATATTGTTTTTAAGCAATACCAGAGGTGAGTTCCTACCAGTTTGCACCGGTTCGGTAGAACCGGTTCGTCAAATCTACCGAACCGGTTAGAAGAGGTTCCACCAGTGGATGCGGAAAGCAGGCCACACCTACAGAAGAGGTTCCAAAAATTTTTGAAACCCACCACTGAGCAATACCTTATTTTTTTGTTGTGGAGGTGGTATTTAAGACTTTTATTGTTCTCTTATAAACCACTGTGGAGTCTTCTGGAGGAATGGGGGAAGATAGCAATAGCAATAGCAGTTAGACTTATATACCGCTTCATAGGGCTTTCAGCCCTCTCTAAGCGGTTTACAGAGTCAGCATATTGCCCCAACAACAATCCGGGTCCTCATTTTACCCACCTCGGAAGGATGGAAGGCTGAGTCAACCCTGAGCCGGTAAGATTTGAACAGCCAAACTGCAGAACTAGCAGTCAGCTGAAGTAGCCTGCAGTGCTGCATTTAACCACTGCGCCACCTCGGCTCGGTAGAGAAACGAAATAGAAAGAAAATAAATGGTAGCATGTTACAGGCAGATATTCAGCATGTTCCTCCTCCTCCTCCTTATCTAAGCTTTCCAAAGTTATAACAGCCATAGCAAAATCTAATTTAGCTTTTCTTTTCACTCTTGGCTTCAGTTCTCCTTATCAAATATGAATGTCATTAACTGAGCTGATGCTAAAGAAGAGAGCAGGTGCCCTTTCAGATCTCAGGCATGTTTTCTATTAACACTAGTAAGTGTTAACGTGTAGGGAATAAGAAGTACACCACTGTAACAGGAGGAAATGACATATAGGTTTTTTTTTTTAAAAGCATCCAAACAAAATATGAATCTGCCATTCTCAACTCCAGATACTGGCCGGAAATGGCTGGTTAAGGAAAGGAGATATAGGATTACATTTTGCTATGGGTCAGACAGGGGTGGGTTTCTCGCCCCGTTCCAACCAGTTCGGTTGGAACAGGGCCGGCGGCGTCCTCGTGCACACGTGCAGCGCACGCATGCGTACTAGCGTCTGTGCGATGCTCCAGCTGCTCCTGGAGGATCGCGCAGGCGCTGTATGCGTCCTGCGCATGCGTGGAAGCGTAGAACTCGTCAAAACCGGGTAAGGAACGCGGGCGGGCGGGTGCGCCCTTCACCGTTCCCGGAAGTTACTTACTTCCGGGTTCGCCGACCAACCAGTTCGCGGGGACCCACCCCTGGGGTCAGATCTTCATCGCAGCCAAAAAGAAATGGCAAAACCTCCCTTTTCCCAAGAAAATACTGTCATGTATGGATATATATTTTGTTATGAGCTGGGCTGTCCTATCTTTTATTTGCAATAATCTTTTCTGCAGTCTGCAGCCTCCCTGTCTTCCCACACCTTAATTCAATCATAATGGAACAATAATGACTTTTTTTTCCTGATTAGGAAGCACATGGAGACTGCAGAAAGAAGGATATCAAGTTTCTTTATTACTGGTTCTGTGGGCGTGGTTTGGTGGGCATGGCAGGGGAAGGATACTGCAAAGTCCCCATTTCCTCCTGATCAGCTGGGACTCAGGAAGCAGAGAATAGATGGGGGCGGGGCCAGTCAGAGGTGGTATTTACCGGTTCTCTGAACTACTCAAAATTTCCACTACCGGTTCTCCAGAACTGGTTAGAATGTGCTGAATACCACCGCTGAAGGATATGATACTGGGGGGGGGGGGGGATTAACAGTTTCTTCTGCCTTCTGGGGAAAAAAAAGTAAACTGGGACATTTCCTCATGCTAAAACATCACAAAGATAAACTAGATAATGAAATACCACTTTTACAGGTGTAGGAAATCAGCAAATACATTTTGATATAGTACAACGTGGTATTATTGATTCTGCTGAAATAACAGGGAAGAAGATGTACTGTCAAAAAAGAATCTTGTGTGGGGAAAAGAATTAAGAAAATGTAAATATATAATAACTTCAGTTATTTAAAGACAGAGCCCTCTCTCCTAGAGTTCCAGAAAGCTTTGAAAACCAAGTCTCAGGCCTGAGGTTAACATTTATTATTTTTTCAATGGCCCCTGGTTTGTTTTAATGATTTTGTTGTCTATTTGGTTGTTGTAGTCTGAGCTGTCCATTTGATTTAATGCTAACAATTCCTTCAGTTCTGTGTGTCGCCCAGTGTCTTTCTGGAATTTGGCGGCCAATAAATTTAAATTATGGTTAATAATAGTCAAGGGGACATGGTGGCTCAGTGGCTAAGATGCTGAGCTTGTTGATCAGAGAAATCGGCAGTTCGGCGGTTTGAATCCCTAGCACCACATAATGGAGTGAGCTCCCGTTACTTTTCCCAGCTTCTGCCAACCTAGCAGTTTGAGAATGCAAGTAGAAAAATAGGGACCACCTTTGGTGGGAAGGTAACAATGTTCTGTGCGCCTTTAGCATTTAATCATGCCGGCCACATGACCATGGAAATGTCTTCGGATAGCATTGGCTCTTCGGTTTTGAAATGGAGATGAGCACCATCCCCTAGAGTCGGGAATAACTAGCACATACAGTATACATATGAAACTTTTGAGCTGAAAAACAATACAGTACCTCTTCTTTCTGACATTTGCAAAAGTCCTACAACTTCATTGATTGGCAAGAAAATCTGGAACCAGGCAGTTTATAACATTCCCCAAATTAATTTACATGTCGATAAAAATGATTCTGAAACTAGAATAGGATCTTTTGGTAAGGTTTTATAATTCCTCCAAGGTTTGTGTTTGTGTATGTGTTTATGTGTGTGTGTGTGTGCGCACATGTGTTGCAAGTGTGTGTCTACTAGATAGCACTTAGATTATATACCATTTCACAGTGCTTTACAGCCCTCTCTAAATGGGTTACAGAGTCAGCTTATCGCCCCCAACAATCTGCGCCCTCATTTTACTGACCTTGGAAGGATGGAAGGCTGAGTCAACCTTGAGCCAGTCAGAATCAAACTCCAGGCTGTGGATACTGCTTTCTAACCAATGCACCACCAAAGGCAGTTGGGGTCCCCCCCCCCAAAAAAAAATGTAATCTTTTCTTTTTAACTCAATATGCAAATCTCAGGTGGAAGTTGTCCCATTTCTTAAAGCACAATGAAGCCAGAGAGAGGTACTCTTGGATTTATCTTTCCAGAGGTATATCTGATTGCAGGTATGTATGTTCTCCTGTTAATGCCAGTTTGCTTCCGCTGCCAAATAATTGAGTATTTTAGGAGAAGGCTTAATTTTGATCTGAATCCCTTTAGGTAGCAATGAGCCAACTTATATAATTACAGTTCCCCCGTGCAGATAAAAACTTCTATCTAGACATCAATAGTCCTCCCCCGCATCCCTGCCCAGTTTACCCTATGGTCATTATCAAACATTTATATTTTTATAACACCCCCGTCTTTTGACAGGCAGGTATCCAGTGCCCTCAGAACCAGAGATAGTCCTGTAATAAGAGCTATTTCAGAACCATTATATAATAATTAACCACGGGAGATACTACAGGTGGAAAGGAATCAAATTATTTTAAACCATAATTGAATTTTTTTAACTCTTTTAAACTGGAGCAGATTTTGAGAATGATCAGTCCAAGCAAGGAAATTTCTTCCTGTTCTTTGGTGTTTAGTCACTGCTGTTGAAAACCTTAAATAACGCAAGTGAAAACTTGGATTCCTTGCCTGGAGCCAATCTGAAATGCAAAGTATAAACAGATATTCAAATTTGTTCCTTTTGTTCTGGCATGAGTATTCACAGGGACGCAATTGCTTGTGTAACTTCAATGGCAGTAGCTGATCACTTGCTTTATAAAAATAATATTGTTACAAATAGTCAGCATGACAGCCTTGTGGTATCCCTTGTTAAACCATGCTCATGAAACGATATTTTCCTCATACAGAGATAACATCGAAATAGAGCAGTGTTGAATTAATTATTTTTATGCCTTCCAATGCCCAATCACCCATCCACCAAATTATATTCATTCACTTTGATGGGGAAATAATAATTTTTAAGGAAGAAAAACTGGTGAGGTCACGATGAGCAAAGCATAGGACCCTGCTACTTAACCTAATTATGAGGTGATTAAAGGGTTGTACAGGTGTCCCTGGTTTGAGATTGGGTTGTATTATACAAGCATTTTTTTTTTCAAAAGCCTGCCACATCTCTCAGTTTCCCATGTTTTAGTCAGATCTAAAGGGAAGACTCAATCAGTGGTGGTATTCAGCCGGTTCAGATTGGTTTAGGCAAACTGGTAGTGGCGACCTGTGAGTGGGCCTGCCTACCTGCCCTGGCTCTATGCCATCCTATTTAGCCATGTTTTCTAAGCGGCACACATGCATGCAAGCTGCATGCGTGAGCAAAATGTATGCCCAGAAGGCAGTGGTAGGATTCAGCCGGTTCGCACCTATTCGGGAGAATCGGTTGGTAACTTTCCAGGCAGTTCGGAGAACTGGTTGTTCGAAGAAATCTCCTTTGGTTTTTCCCACTTTACAGGGCTAATCCTGTAAGGAAGGCAGGAAGGAAACATTCTAGTGTTGTTTCTAGCCTAATCTTTATTGCCCTGCTTACAGAAACTGTCCCTCCGGTTAACCCTGATTACATTGTAAGAACTAAGGCAAATCACCCATCAACGGGAATGACGTTGAGTTGGCCATACCCACCCAGTCACGTGACCACTGAGCCCCGCCTATGCAGCTGGCCATTAGGGCAGAGAACCGGTTGTTAAATTATTTGAATCCCACCACTGCCAGAAGGCCATGCACATGTGCAGAAGGTGCACACGCTTGCACCTTTCGGTGTGTGGCAAACTGATGGTAAAATTATGTGAAACCCAGCTCTGGACTCAATGTAGAAGAAAAGAGAAAAGAGGACCATGTCGATGGCAGAGTGATTCAATGAAAGTAAGTTTAAAAAAAAACATTGTCGGTACTATTTGGAGACAATAAAGTAACCTCAACAATAGTCCCCAGAAGAAGAAGAAATTGGAGAATGAGACAGAAAAATACCATGTTCGTTTGTTTACCTTATTGAGCTGAAATTTATTTAGTTAGTGGTTTGTTTAGAGATTTACATAACTTTTCATCTCATGCATGTGGCTCTGGTGGATAACAATTAAAAACTATACACATAGATACATACGCAAACACAATTGCTAGAAAGTGAATCCTGATGATAGCAGTACACATCTTACTGGCTCCAGTGAGTTTCATCTAAAGTTGACGTGAGGCCATGAACATATCTATATTAGGAAGGTGAAGAGTTTTTTTCCTATGAACCAAAATGATGGAGCAGTTCTGCATCCATAGCCCTTTTTTAGAAGTGGAGCAAACAAATTGCTTTTTCTATAGAAAGTGGATGCTGCACTAATACATGCATAATACATGCATATATGCTATTGTCTGGAAGGAAAGGCAGCTGGCACTGAGAGATGGGTCTCAGCTTGATACTTCCTGAGGCAATGCTTTTACCTATACCTAACTCACATATACAGTAATAAAGCTTTTCTGGTTCCAAAATTGCATCTGAGTATCATGATATTCTACTTATATACCTGAAAAAAATTTGTTGGGCAATTCATCTGATTTTTCCAAATCCCAAACCAAATTAGGCCAGTTTGGAAAGATTAATTGGTCACCCATTATGAACTGGATTCCTAATACTTGCTTTGAGTAGGGCAGATAAACAGGAATCAGTAAAATTATTATATGATTAATTCATGTCTCCAGACTAATATGGAGATTAGGGTTACCTTCTAATGTCACTTTTGTTAGTCGTTCTTTGGTTCAAGTTTGAATACAAAATGGAAAACTGCATACAAAAATATCTTAAGTATGTTATATACAAAGATATAAATAATTGTGTTTACACATTTTAAGGAAGCTGATTTATTATTGATGAGCAGATGAATGCAAAAAATACATATGACAGAATGGGTTTGACTTCTGATAGTTTTATGATTGAATGTGTGTGAAACTGAGATGAACCAGATATAGATTAATTAATTCAGCTCTATTGGTTAGTCATAAATTTGGACAGGTGACAGTTTGATTGGTTTATTTTTTATGAGACTAATGAATGAAAAAGATATGTTTAAATTTGTGCTTGTTTATTTGTTTAGAGAAGGGACATCTGTAGCATTGACTTCAATTGTTCTTCAGGACAATTATTTTCTATTGTTTTAAATTGTCCTACCTCACAAAATTAATCCAGGGTGGAATCTCACATTATAAATATAAATGTCATGTTGGGTGATGAATCAAGTCTGGCTGTATTTAAATTCCTTCACTGAAATCTATTTATAGCAGAGGAAACTTTCAAACTGTCATCTTTGCATGCAGAGTCAATCAAATTTGGATTTTTCCCCCCTTTCCAAATGTAATAATCTGCATTCTCTGTTTTAATCTCTGGATAGCATCACTGTATTATGGTCTGCCTGATTTTCTGTGCTCTAACAGTAAATATTAGCAATATTCACAAGCTCTACATTTGGGATATTAGAAAAATGCAATTAATAATTGCAAAATGATATGCTTGGGGATTTGGAAGGAGAAGGAGGAGAAGGAGGAACAGTAAGAAAAATAAATTCAGGGGGAAAAAAGATAAAGGTTTCTTCTGTCCAGTCATGTCCGACTCGGGGGGGGGGGGTTATGCTCACCTCTGTTTCTTAGCTCAGGGAGCCAGTTTTGTCCACAAACTTCCATGGTCATGTGGACACATGATTATATCCTGAGAGGCACATGGAATGCTTTTATCTTCCCACAAAAGTGGTACCTAGGTACAGAAATGCCTAATAACATCCAACAGAGAAGCTAGCTTCTTTAAATGTGAGAAGTACCATTAGAGAAGTTTCTATTTTTTTTTATCTTGCAGTGGCCAATTTGTCTATCCAATCCATATTTCCTCTAAAAGTTATGTTGACTATCAGAGAGTAAACATTATAATGGGCAGTCTCAAAAGGTCTGTCCACTTCTTATTAATAATAGTGTTGGTTAGTTCTACAACATTCTGTATTTGCTCTTTATCAGTGTCTACTATTATTTTCCTGAAATAAAGGTCGAAGTGGATAATCAGAATGACAGGACAAAGCGCAACTGAATTATCTACCCATTCAATGTCATTAACCCACAATTCCTCTTCATTTAAATGCAACTGATTATTGTGTCTTGTCTTGGAGGTATGTCAACAAGTAAGTTCAGGCAGGCAGATTTTTGAGTAGGTGTTTCTGGCTGGGGTGGCTGTTATCAGGCATCATTTTAGGCAGAAAATTGTTTATGTTTTCTTTTTAAATTGATAGAAGGCAGAATTTCATTTTCATTATACAGTTGCAAAACTTTATCTATTTGATAGTCAGGTTCAGTGGAGAAGAAAACAAGCCTTTCTTTCAACTGTCTGCTGTATCTCTTGGTTTCTCGTGTTTTAGTCAAATCTAAAAGGAAGACCCAATGTAGATTTTTTTTTTTCAGATCAGAAAAGAAAACCAGTAAAGTATCTGGCAGAGTGATTCAATCAGTGGTGGGTTTCAAAAATTGTTCGAACCTACTCTGTGGGTGTGGCCTCCTTTGTGGGAGTGGCTTGTCACCCATGTGACCGGATGGGAGTGGCTTGCCACCCATGTGACCAGATATGAAGATGCTGACGACACTTGTCAGAACCACCTTAAATTACCTCACACATAGCACTGGCATGCATAAGAATATGATGTAGTCATCCTTACCTTTCACAGAGGCACTGAGTTTATAAATATGAGCATGTTAGTGTAGAATAATCATATCCAAGGACCAGTGGTGGGTTTCAAAATTTTTTGGAATCTCTTCTGTAGGTGTGGCCTGCTTTCCAGGTCCACTGGTGGAACCTCTTCTAACAGGTTCAGTAGATTTGAAGAACCGGTTCTACCGAATAGGTGCGAATAGGTAGGAACCCACCTCTAGGTTCAATGGAAGTAAGTAACAGTAAAAAAAAAAAAAGATTTCAAGCATTTCACAACTTTTCAAATGACTGTGCAATGCTCAAAACTGCCATCAATGTGAATTTTAAATTCTCTAGTCTTGAGAGGATTTCCCTTCATTCCATCCATTGCAGATATATATTTTTTTTCCTTCTTCTTTTTCTAGGAAATATTCCAGCTTAATAATTGTTGATTCTTACTCCATGTTATTTAACCTTGTGGAGGAGAATAACAATAACTCCTTCTGGTCAAGAACATTATCTCTAAGAGCTTCTCCTCTGACCTGGGGAACTGCCAGATTTTTCATTTATTCCCTAGAAGAGGGAAAAAATCTTGCAATTTTTTAAGCATTCTAATTGAAAGGATTTGGGATTTGAAAATAGTTGTTTTCCTTAAAAAACATATATGAGGAGTCAGTTGATTGACAGGTAATTGATTATTTCATATCCATTGAAGCTAGGCATCCATAAGTTTTCCTCCATCAAATAGAATTTGATACTAAGTATGCTGAGATAAAATATTGAATAATGGCCATTTTGTGCCATATCATTGTGCTGATATTCTATACTATTATTTGCAACATCAGTTTTTCTGGCTAGTATTACCACCGTTATTAATAAAGGTAAAAGTTCTCCTTGCACATACATGCTAGTCATTCCTGACTCTAGGGGGCGGTGCTCATTTCCATTTCAAAGCCGAAGAGCCAGCGCTGTCCGAAGGCATCTCCGTGGTCATGTGGCTGGCATGACTAAACGCTGAAGGCACACGGAAAGCTGTTACCTTCCCACCAAAGTTAGTCCCTATTTTTCTACTTGCATTTTTACATGTTTTCGAACTGCTAGGTAGGCAGGGGCTGGGACAAGTAACGGGAGCTCATTCTGTTATGTAGCACCAGGGATTCAAACTACTGAACTGCTGACCTTTCTGATCGACAAACTCAGCTTCTTAGCCACTGAGCCACCGCGTCCCTTATTAATAAAGGTACCCCTGAGCTTAGGAGAGGATAGTCATTTAAATTTTGATTTGACAACCTTTGTTAAATTATTCCTGGTTGTTTGCCTTCTCTAGATGTTTCTCTATTCAATCCCTTCCTGTTTTTCTAGCAACTTCCTTTCCTGGTTTTGGCGTCTCAATTACCCATCTGAACACTAGTGGCAAGAATGAAGTCAGTAGTACTGTTTGAAAAATGTGGCTCTTCCAATGAAAACTGTCCACATCTTTTTCTTTCTTTCTTCTTTTTATTTTTCTTAACCACCTCAGAACTGTAGCAACTCTCTTTGTACAACATCCCATGTGCAT
Organism: Thamnophis sirtalis; assembly: GCF_051295495.1. Lineage (NCBI taxonomy): Eukaryota > Metazoa > Chordata > Lepidosauria > Squamata > Natricidae > Thamnophis > Thamnophis sirtalis. Next base: position 134,818,329 of record NW_028261385.1, on the reverse strand, counting down.
TTCCATTTGAAAATTGGCAGGCTATAGTTCTTGAAAATGTCATTTGAGCACTATACAAATATCATGAGTTTTTAAGGTAAAGGAGATAAATTTTAAAAGCAATATAATACAGTACTGTAGCATTACAATGTTAACATAAAACATTAGTAACTTTTTGAAATGCCAGTTTTGCAATGTTTCAAATAAATCAGATTGTACCTGTCCACCCACCCACCCACTCACCCACTACCTGGTGTTTTGTCTAGGAATTCAAACCCATTATACTTTCCTTTAATTTTATTAACTCAACATTCCTGTATGACAATTCAGGCTGAGAAAAAATAATTGATCAAAAGACATTCAGTGAGTTTCCTGGCTGAACGTGAACTTGGAGATATATCTCCCAAATCCTAAAACACTATAATCACTACACCAAGTAGGATGTTGTATGTGTTTTAACAGAAGCATGCTTACTCACTTCAAAGGACCATTGGCCATCCCAAAATTGCTTTTTCAGGAGGCAACTGGTCTTTCTTGTGCTTTTTTTGAAGATGTTTGTTTAGCTCTGACTGGATGGTGGAGAATGGAAGGATTTATATTCCTTTCAGACAGCTGGTCATTTGTATCCTTTCAGAGGGTTGTTGAAGCACCTGGAGGTTTATCTGTGTTCTCAGGGTCACCTGAGTACTGCTAATGGTTCCTGTACTCTGCAGGAGTACAGGTGGGGAATGACTGGACGGTGGGGAATGGAAGTTAAACCTCCAAGTGCTTCAACAACCCTCTAAAAGGATGCAAATGATCAGCTGTCGAAAAGGAATATAAATCCGTCCATTCCCCACTATCCAGTCAGAGCTGAAGAAGCTTCTTGTCTTCAAAGAAAAAAACAAGAAAGTCCAGTTGCCTCCTGAAAAAGCAGCTTTAGGACAACCATAATCTGGATGACTGAGAATCTCTATAGAGTTTTTGACTATTGGCACTGTTTCAAGAATAAATCTTCTGACACTTCCTTTCTCATCCTTCTCTTAAGTAAGCCCTAACTGTATCTATGGTTAATATCTTTTCAACTACTTTAGACTACATAGATACAGGGGAGGGCTGCTGGGGTTCGCAGGGGTTCAGGAGAACCTCTAGCTAAGATTCTGTGTAGTTCAGAGAACCCACTCCTGGCTGGCCCCACCCACCTTGCTCCTCCCCTCCCAGGAGTCCCCACACAGCCTATTTTAGATGCAGGTAAGTGCAGGGCATGCAAGGAGGCTTGGAGGGCAAAAACATAGGCCTACTGGAAGTTCAGGAAGAGGGCCTCTGGAGTCTGTGGAAGCCGTTTTCGCCCTCCTGGAAGCTTGAGGAAAGCCTTCGGAGCCTGGGGAGGGCAAAAATCCCCTCCGCGACATGGTGCAGGAGGCTGACTAGGCCACACCAACTATGGCCACGCCCACCCAGCAACCAGGCAAAGAACCCGTTGCTAAAATTTTTGAAACCCACCCCTGCATAGATACTTGCATTTTCCAGGTATAATGTTTTTACAATGAACAGTAATTATGACCTATCTTTTATCCAGAAGTGCATAGTAGCACTCATAGTTCTTTTACTGCTATTGCTCAAGTTAATCACGTGACAATGCAATGTGGCATAATTGTGGATCTGAAGTCACCCAATGAGCAACATGGGTGAATGGAGACTTAAGACAGGCTTTTCCTGTTGGAGAAAGCAGCTCTTTGTAACTTCAACGGAAGGTTTGTTTGGAGAAATATCTGAGGAAGGGTAGACGAGGGAACGCCTAGCTTCTACCTCACTAAAACTTGTCAAGGAGAGAGTAGGTTTGTGGGGAAGAGAGGTGCAGGAAGGGAGCATATTGAGAATAGAAACCTCACAGGGGAAGAGCAGGCAGAGTGAGAAATAAATTGAGAAACACAGACGCAATTCCTAGCTCTCTAATCTATGCTACCCTGCCCCTTGTGGTCAGTACATTTTGAGCTGCTGAAGTGTCAGCACAACTGAAATCACACTTCTAACACTCTCCAGTCCTACTTCAACAGTTTTAATGACACTGCACTAGAGAACACCGGCTTCATTGAAAGCAAATGCAGTAGATAGGTTGTTGACTGACACTGTGGGGATAACAACACTGAATTAACAATTGCGGTAATGTCAACTGCCTTCCTTAAGAATCCATTCCATTCTGTGTAGACATCTGCTATACCGAGATTGTGTTGTAAGTCAGTCACTATCTGCTGAAACCTCGAATATTCCCTTCTTCAAATAAGGGATGAAAGAAGACACTCTATATTAAGAGGGAAAAAAGAGCAGATTTAGTCCCAAATTATAGTTTGCAAGAGTTTTATCAGCAGTTGAAATTATAGTTGATCTGTGCTGTGTACTTTTATCTTGCTAATATATTTTTTTATCCACTTGATTATGCTATTTAACAAACTGGAGGGAAAGCTATATGAAGTTTCAATTATTGTTTTGCGTTTTGTAAAAGGATTAAACAGGCACTTATTTGTGTGTAGATATCAGAAGAGGTAGCAACTGCTGCATATTCAGTTAAAGTGGTGTTAATTCAAAGGTATTATTGGAACAAAAGTTGCTTACATTAAATCAGCCATCTGTTTGGTTTTTCACCTTGAAATCTTTGCCAGATGCTGAGCATATCTGCACAAAAATTAGCTATGCACTTATCATTGCAGAAAATTTATTTAGCTAAAGACCAATGTGACTATTATAGCACCTTTAGAAATGATAACAAATATTTTATTTACGTATCTGACAAGGATATTCTAGGTATATCTGGGCCAAAGTACCCCAAATGACCACTAGATGGTAGCAAAGGGGAGGGGTCTATTTCTTCATAGCCATCTAGTTTTGTTTTTGTTGTTTTTTCTCAGTCCTGATCAACTCCAATCCCTCATTTAGGTCTGATTGGCATTGACTTTCAAGGGTCTCAAACGTCTTTTTTTAGTAATGGCAGCATTACCTGGCAGATGTTGTCTGGGTTCAAAAACTAAGCAAGATCATCCCTGGTTAGTATTTGGATAGATGAAAGGCCTCCAAGGATGTAAATTATGTGAGTAAATCAGAAGGCAATGGTAAACAACTTCTGTGTGATTGTATTTATGAAGTCACCAGGGTTGAGCTTAACTTAAAAAAAAATCAATATTATATTGCATTATCCCATGTAATAATACAGCTACTGGGGAATGAACTTTTTATAGACCTAGCATGATCTTTTTCCACTGAAGTTGTGTTCTCTCTTGCGGTCTCTTTCTTACATATAAGAAGACCCAGCGTTCAATCAGTAGGAAGAGATTTCAGATGCCAATAATGCCATTTCAGTGTTTTAAATATGTTTTATAGATTGCCTATAAATGTCCACAACAAATAAAATATAGCATTTTGTTATCAGTTTAGTAGCTTGAGAAATCTCGGGATAATCTTTAAAATCTATTAAGTCAATTCCCACATGGGGGAAAACAGATAGTAATGTAAGACAGTTTTCTCTAGCCTAAATCAGTATTCTCTAAATCAAACACTACTCGAACCTGATGTTTTTCCCCCATGTTTTTTTTCCCCGCGGTGGCGCAGTGGTTAGAGTGCAGGCTACTTCTGCTGATCACCGGCTGCCAGCAGTTTGGCAGATCGAATCTCACCAGACTCAAGGTTGACTCAGCCTTCCATCCTTCCGAGGTGGGTAAAATGAGGACCCAGATTGTTGGGGGCAATAGGCTGACTCTGTAAACCACTTAGAGGGGGCTGTAAAAGCACTGTGAAGTGGTATATAAGTCTAAGTGCTATTGCTATAATTCCTGGTTAGGATGGGAAAGAGGTCAGGTAAGAGAAGACTGTTATAGTATCATGGTCATTGCAGGGGATACCTCCATAAATTATTTATAGACATTCCATATTCTATTTGTTGATAGATTGAAGTGTTGTGCAAAAGGTTGAAAAAGTAGAACTGGATCAATTGGGATTATTTGGTAGAATGTTTATGGAAATTGGGGCAAATGCATGTAGAATTTAAGCAAACTTTAAGCAAGGGGCAGTAGAAAGATAGTGAGTAGAATATATAGACAGTTGGGAGTAAGTATAGAAAGTCAGATAGATGATGTGGCCAATAGTTGCACAAACAAAAACATGCCTTAACCCTGGGAAACAAGGTAAGTATAACAAAACTCCATTGGGTATAAGAAGAAAGGCAGGAAAAACATACAGTACTTTTCGGAGTATAAGACACACCAGAGTATAAGACGCACCAAGGTTTTGAAGAGGCAAATAAAAAAAAAGTTTTTGCACTCTGCAAACCTCCCAAACACGGCCTATTTTTTTTTGCGAAAACCAGCCCATTCCCCCCCCCCAAAAAAAGGCATGAATAGCCTTTAGGGGGCTTGCAGAGTGCTCCTGGGGATGCCCCCTCAAAACAAGCTAAAAATGACCTGTTTTTCATGAAAATGGGCCCATTTTTGCCAAAAAGAATTGCATGCATAGCCTTTAGGAGGCTTGTAGAGTACTCCAGGGGACTGGGGGAGGGCAAAATTGAGCAAAAAATGACTCATTTCTTCACTCATTTCTGTCCTTCCCAGCCTCCAGGAGCTCTCTGAAAGCCTTCTACAGGCTCTGCATGGCCATTTTGGTGAAGGGGGCGGGATTTCGGGAGGCAAAAAATGCTGTACTCGGTGTATAAGATGCACCCAGATTTTCAGCCTCTTTTTTGAGGGAAAAAGGTATGTCTTATACTCCAAAAAATATGGTAGTTAGGTTTTCAAACTTCTGTTACCCTATCAGTTATCAGTAAAGTATGGGTAGTCCTTAGACTTACAACAGTTCAAAGTTGCAACAGAATTGGAAAAAGGGAGTTATGACTGTTATGATGTTGCAGCATCCCCATGGTCACATGAACAAAATTTGAACGCTTGGCCAATGGTTCGTATTTATAATGGTTGTAGAGTCCCAGAGTCATGTGATCCCCTTTGGTGACCTTCTGACAAGCAGAGTCAGTGGGGAAGCCAGGTTCAACGAATAACTGTGTCAGAAACATAACAAGTGTAGCGATTCACTTAACGACTGGGGCAAGAAAGATCGTAAAATGGGCCAAAACTCATTTAACAATGGCCTCGCTTAGCAACAGATGTTTTGCGCTCCATTGTAGCCATAGGCCAAGGACTACCTCTACAGCTGCAGTCAGACCTAAGGGATCTGTTTCTACTCTGGTTATTACCTTAAAGAACTGAGAGGAATGAATGGTGAAAGAGGAGAAACGGCTGTATAGAGGGACATGTCGCTAACCAATTACTTTTATAAACGTGAGAGTTGGATGTCTAAGAAGAAAGATAAATTAGGTTGAATATTGGGGCAGGGTGGTGGGTGGGAGCATTTTACCTAAGAACAAGAAGAGATAGACCACTTTGGTCATCAAGTGAAAATTAACGAGGATCAAATTGCAAATTAAATGTAAAGGAAGAATGAATAGGTGAAAACTAGGGTGGGATAGAATTGATGAGCGCCTCCAAGAGAGAGATAATATCAAGATTGCCTAAATAGGACTTCATTGGGAAGTCTACTGAAATCATCGGGGGGTGGGACGGACTTCTAAAAAACTACTGTGTTTCCGCAAAAATAAGACAGAGTCTTATTTTCTTTTGACCCCCCAAAATAAGCCCTTGGCATTATTTTTGGGGCAGTCTTATTATTTTTGAGGCGCAGGAGGCACCTCATGGCTGCTGCTGTGTTTCAATATTTTTGGGAAGGGCTTATTTTCAGGGGAGGGCTTATTTTAGCACATGCACTCAAAAGCCCAATTGGGCTTATCATCCAGGGAGGTCTAATTTTCAGGGAAACAGGATAGCTAATACAGCAATTTTTTGAAAACTCAGACCAAAATGTAATGAATCTACCTCCAGAAATAATAAAATTTCTACTTTCAATGCTTCATTATAACAATGTGCACACAGGAGTGGATCTATAAGTACTGCAGCACCTTCTAATTATTTTTTAATACAAATGTAGGTACAAAATTCATGCTTGTTTAAAAAAATAAAATAAAGTAGAGGCAGAAATGTAACTGCCCATAAGTGATTCTTTCATCTTTCTTTGTAGTATTTAATGTATTTCACATAGGAAGAAGTTAATGGGGAAACCTTGAAAACAGTTGACTTTAAAACAGAAGGCAATACTTGCTTTTAAAGAGAAAATGATACGCCTTTGATAAAAAAAAAATCATGTAAATATTGCAGGCTAAGAAACAAGCCCAGCTAGTTATGCTTGTTGAAATTAGAGCAAGCAAGATACTGGCAGTTCATCTGGAAATAGCTCGATTTTTAAAGCAAGACCAAGCAAAAAATGTGCCAGCTGTTACAAATATTATTTTATTGAATGCTCAGTTATTCTGTTTCACAACATTATGTTCCACATAATGCAATTCTATGCACCTGAGCTAAGCATCAGAATTTCATAACACTTTCGCATCTCCAGGGCAAAGCTTCTGTGCATTTACAAGGAGGTTTTTCAGTATCAGTCGTAACAGCACACAATTTAACGAAAGAGACTGAAATGTGCTTGTAGATCTATTTGTTCCCATTCTTAGGAACCACTCTTAAGATTCCACTTCACATGCCATCACAAGTAATTGTGTGTGTGTGTGTGTGTGTGTGTGTGTGTGTACATAAGCACATATACATACACTTAAATATATATGAGTGCATACAGTATGTGTATATCTGTGTGTGTATTTGTGCCTTCAAGTCAGTGTTGATTCCTGGTAACGGTCTGGATGCAGGTTTCTTCGCAAGATTTCAAGGGTTTGCCATGACCTTCTATTTACGGCTGACATGTCCTGAAAGCAGCACCTTCCACTGTTGCCAAGACTGCCTACCAACTAGAAGTCAATGATCGGTGACCTCGTGGGCACCAAAAACAGAGATGGCAAGACACCATCAACAAAGATATGCAAGCTGTGGGCCTGTGCCCTGGAGATTCAGCTGACCATGCAATATGGTGTTCAATGATCTGGAAAGCAAACATTGTACTTGTGGGAATACACTAGCAGGAGGAGGAGGAGGAGGAGGAGGAGGAGGAGGAGGAGGAGGAGGAGGAGGAGGAGGAGGAGGAGGAGGAGGAGGAGGAGGAGGAGGAGGAGGAGGAGGAGGAGGAAGGAGGGAGGAGGACTGTCTCAAAGTCACCCAGCTGGTTGAACCTAAGGCAAGTCTAGAATTCAATGGATTCTAGCTGGGTGTTTTAACTAACTATACCAAACAGGATCTCATAGACACATTTGATTGTATTTGACATCATAATGTATAACAAAGCTTTTCTGTTATTTCAATAATACAAATCTAAGTGTCTTGCTTAAATTATAATCTTGAAAAAGGGCATCTTACTGTTACCCTAGTTATAAGTCTGGGCAAGGGACTTGAAAAAGGAGCAGCTTATCCACCACCACCCCTCAAAGAGCACCTGTAACCTCATACAAATTCAGCCATAAGCATGGTGCCAAAATTTGTCAAAATTCAGGATGTCCTTCATGAGTTGTCTGACGTTTTGCCAACTATAATTCTTCATGTTGCTAAAAAGCTCTATTATGTAATCAAGCAGCATTATGGTTGTACGTGTGTTAGCCTTCTACCAGTGGTGGGATTAAAAAATCTTCACTCCCGGTTCTGTGGGTGTGGCTTGGTAGGCGTGGCATGGCTTGATGGGCATGGCAGGGGAAGGATGCTGTAAAATCCCCATTTCCTCCCGATCAGCTGGGACTCGGGAGGCAGAGAATAGATGGGGGTAGGGCCAGTCAGACGTGGTATTTACCAGTTCTCTGAAGTACTCAAAATTTACACTGCCAGTTCTTCAGAACTGGCCAGAACCTGTTGAAGACCACCTCTGCCTTCTACCCTCTCAGAGCAGATCATAAAAGAATAAGCAATGGCCTTTTAAACTCTTCTTTCATAAACCTTTTGCTTTAACGTTGGAAAAAATGCCTTCCCAGTCCATCTACCAAAGTTTCCATATCCAAAAATGCTAAAGAATACTGATGTTAATTATGAATCAGAACAAAAAAGTGCTCACAGAAGATTTACATGTGGTCATGATATCTTACACACAAGGGAAAAGCTATAGGCATGAATTCTAAACAGATATGAGGATGTAACCCCACAGCCATATTTAAAAAGATAGTTATCTGAATTTACTCCCAGTTAAGCATACCTTGGACTCCTCTTTTATAGAACTAATATTGTGAGTAAGATAGGAAATCTACAAGGTCACAGTCTGGCACAATGGTTATTGGAGTTGGCAAACTTGGATAATGAGGAAAGAATAGTAATTTACATCTATTTACTCTTTATTGATGTTTAAATTAGATGCAGCTAAGATATTTAGTGAGTAACATACAAAACAAAGAGACAGTCTTTATTTCACCCTTTGTCAGGAACTTCAAGACTCGGAGTCTTCTTGTGTTAAGGGTGTTACTTGGAACTCTGACATCCTTTTTACTAGGAAGAGACAGACAAGAGAAACGCAATGTCTTTATTCTAACGGAAGGTCAGTGTACAATATTAAATCAAACCTGGAACACATGATTTGATTTCCAATTCAAAAGAATTCTGGTTTAGCTTAAAACTCTGAAACTTCATAGATGTCAGGGTTCCAAATAGCATCCAACATTAAATCAGAGCCCGAGGCAAAGGATTACTCAAAGTTCCGAACCTGAAAGCTTCCTGGTTTTTCACACCCAGTTGAAAGTTCAAGATCTTGC